>NC_056725.1:1351945000-1351990057 GCF_019279795.1 Protopterus annectens
ACCTCTGTGCTGGTCTGGTGACCTGGCTCTTGACTATTAATGGATTTATTTGATAACACAAAGTATGTCGTTCATCAGTACAGAATTCTGTTCTCATTTACAGCTGAGACACAGCACATATGGCCATGGACTTCTGCTCTTACCATAATAAGAACATTCCTTACAAGATGGTGTGAGGTAGCGGTGACAAAATTACCATAGGAGGAACAACGATTGGTGAATAATCTAGGCTGAGGCAGTTGGCATAGTGAGGTCATACATGAAGGCAATGTCTGAGGAATAAACAGAAAAACATTTGTTATGTTACAGATTAGTTATTTCTATATAATAAGGAGTTTTTGGTAGAGATTTTTTCTGCCTCATATGTCAGTGATTTGGGGCCGTGTGGGAGTAGGAGTTATGAATTATTATTTTTGTTATTTTTGTAATCTTTTTCTATTTTAGTGTGTTCTTCTAGGTTTGAATAGCTAAGATATTTCCTTGAATGTTCAAAAGAAAATTATAATCTTATTTTCTAGAGCTCTTTTGGGCATTTGCAGGTTGTACTTATTTATATTTTTCCAGGAATGAATGAATAAGTAATATACAGGTTCATAGGTGTGTACTAGGCTAATGGCCCTGGATCCTTTACAAGCCTAGCCCATAGAAGTGCCCTAGCATTGTGCCGCCTGATGTTAGTTTCCAGTGCCTCTATCAAGTAGAGCCATTGGAGTGATCCCTGGGGTGAACTTTCTATTTTCCATCCGCTCATCAAGATTTCTCTTGAAGAGGGCTAGTGAGGTGCTCTGCTTGACATGTATAGGAAGTCTATTCCAGAGCATGGGCAGTCTCTGGGTTATGAACCTGTCCCTCCCGCATGTTCTGTTGATTGAGGTAATAAGGTTGAGGTCTCTGGAGTATGTGGTGTGGAGGGACTGGGATTTCTTTAGATGTAGCATTTCTAACAGACCTGGGTCAGACATGGCTTTGTAAGTCGAGATCGCCTCTTAGTAGATGATATGAGACAGAGAATAGCTGGAGTTTTCTGAGTCTCTCCATGTAGGACATGTGTTTAAGGCCTAGGATACACTTTGTGAGGTACTTTTGTGGCATTTCCAGCTGTTGCATGTGTCTAGTGAGGTACATGCCAAATGGGGCATTATACTCAATGATTGGCCTAGGCAAACTTCACATTACTTAAGACCAAGGTGGAAAGTTTCAAAGACCCCATGCTAAAGGATAACGCTGCCCAAGCTGCAAAATCCTTTACTAATACACTCTACGGGCACCTACAAGAATGCATGGATTGTGCTATCCCAAGCAAACCAAGACTCACTCCTCCAAGAAAAGGAAACCAGTCTGGTGGACCCCTGCCATAAATAAGCTATACAACAGAAGGAGGAAATTAGTACAGAAAAGAGTAAAATCCCAAGAGGGTAAGACATTCCTGATCAGTATCAGCAGGAAACTATGATCTCTCATAAAATCATCCAAGGCTAGCTTCGAAAGAAAAAATTGTCAAGGACTCCAAAGGTAACCACAAGGCATTCTTTAGCTATGTCAAGAATCTAAGTGGCAATTCTCTGCTCGGAGTTAGTGCAGAATGGCACAAAATACACTGAACCGACTGATATCACCAACATCCTGGCAGACAGGTTCAGTGCAAACGTCACCCCCCTCTCACACCCAAAAGGGTCTATAACCATACCAGAAGAATGTAGTGCCCCTGAAATCACAGACACTCAGGTTAAAACAGCCCTCTCCAAAGCCAAAAACACAGCATCAATGGGACTGGATGGTGTCCCAGGCTGCATCCTACACGAGCTCAAAGACGAACTAACCCCTCACCAAAACACACTGTTCAAACTCAGCCTCTCCACAGGCTATGTGCCCACAGAGTGGCGCAAAGCAACGGTCATTCCTCTCCACAAAGGTGGAGCCACAACAGACCCCAGGAACTATCGCCCTATAAGCCTGACTAGCTTGGTCTGCAAGGCTATGTAGCGCATCACCATGGATCTCATTAAGAGAGACATTGGGAACCTCCAAACACTAGACCTTACCTAGTTTGGTTTTGTTAAGGGCAGATCATGCCTCCTAAACCTGGTGGAGTTCTTTGAGACAGTTACCAAGGCTATAGATGAGGGAAAGGTGGTCCACACAGCCTACCTAGACCTCACAAAGGCCTTTAACACCATTCCCCATTCTGGTATTATAGACAAGTTCATCAACCTGAACATAAACCCCTACGTCATAAGATGGGTTGCTAACTGGCTCATGGACAGAACCCGCATGGTAAGAGTTGCGGGAGCTAGGTCTGACTCTAAACCGGTTACAAGTAGTGTTCCCCAGGGCTCAGTCCTAGGACCCCTCCTGTTTGGCATATACTTCTCAGAGGTACAGGAAAGCACAGGAGGACTATGGCTGACCAAGTTCGAAGACGACTGCAAATTAGGGGCTATAATTGACTCTCCAGCTGACACAGACATCCTCCAAAAGGGTCTCACTGAGACAGATACCTGGTGTCAAAACCATGGCCTCAAGCTAAATGCCAAAAAGTGCATAGTCATCCCCTTTGGAAAAAACAAAGTACCCACAAACTACCACATAGCTGGTAACCCCCTAAATATGGAAGACGTAATAAGGGATCTGGGGACCCAAGTAAATAGTAATCTCTCCTTTGATAATCACATTGCCAGAGTGGTTAGAAAATCCTTCTATGTGGCCCACCTAATCACAAAAGGGTTTGCATCCAGTTCAAAAGTGGTCATTGTGCCCCTCTATGCATTACTCATCAGACCCATCATAGAGTACAACGCCCCATTTGGGATGTACCTTACAAGACACATGCAACAGCTGGAAAGACCACAGAAGTACCTCACCAAGAGGATCACTGGCCTCAAACAGATGCCCTATGCAGCTCGACTGAAGAAACTCAAGCTGTACTCAGTTGCATACCGCGTACTCAGAGATGATCTATGCTTGACATACAAGGCCATGTCCAACCCAGAAATGATGGACATGCTCCACCTAAAGAAAACCATATCCTCTCGAGCCACACACTCTAGGGATCTAAACCTCACCACAACAATAAATTGGATGTGCTGGAGGGATAGATTCCTGTCCCAGAGACTTCCCATGCTCTGGAACAAGATTCTAATCTACTTTAAGCAGAGCTCCTCGCAAACACTTTTCAAGAGAAACCTTGACGAGTGGATGGGAAATAGAAAGTTTACCCCGGGGATCACTTCAATGGCTCTGCTGGACAGAGGCACAGGGAACTAATCTAAGGGGATGGCGAAAGCCAACACAATTCCGGCTAGGCTTATAAATGCCTTTGGGCAGATAGCCTAGTACCTACCTATGAACCTATGATGACCTCTTTCTTCCTGGATGCAAAATCCTTGGTAATGAGATGTGCCACATAGAAGTACTTTCTGACCACAGTGGCAATGTGGTGGTCAAAGGAGAGGTTGCTGTCAACCTGTGTCCCCAGATCTCTTATAACATCTTCAGTGTTCATTGGCTCCCATCAATGTAGCAATTAGTGGGAACTGAGTTTTTCCCAAAGGGGATCATGACGCATTTTTTTGGCATTAAGCTTAAGGTCATGGTTTCGACACCAGTCATTGGTCTCAGTGAGGCCTTTCTGTAGGATGTGTACATCACTTGGGGAGTTAATAAAGGCTCCCAGCTTGCAGTCGTCTGCAAACTTGGTCAGCCAGAGTCCTTCTGTGTTGGCCAGGACTTCTGAGAAGTAGATGCCAAACAGGACATGACCCAGGACCGATCCCTGTAGGACTCCACTCATGACTGGTCGGCAGTCTGACTTGGTGTCCACTACTTTCACACTGTGGGTTTTATCTGTGAGCCAATTTGCAACCCACCTAGTCATAAAGGGATTTATGCCTAGTTTGGTGAGTTTATCAATAATTCCTGAGTGGGGAATGGTATCAAAGGCCTTGGCCAGATTGAGGTAGGCTGTATGAACTGTCTTGTTCTCATCCACAGCTCTGGTGATTAACTCAAAGAAGTCAACCAGGTTGAGCAGGCATGAACTACCTTTCACAAAACCAAATTGCATGGGATCTACAGTATGGAGATTCTCTATATCCTTGTTAATTAGGTCCATGATGATGCGCTCCATAGCCTTACATATCAGACTTGTTAGGCTAATGGGGTGATAATTCCCAATCTGTAGTCACTCCCCCTTTATGGAGAGGGATGACTGTAGCAGTGCCCCATTCGGTAGGGACAAAGCCTGAGGTGTGGCTGTGATTTAACAGGGCACACAGATGTGGTGCCAGTTCACTTTGTAGTTCATGAAGAACACATCCAGGGATATTGTTGGGTCCCATGGATGCTGTATTCTTGGTCTTTGACAATACAGCTTTAACCTGCCCTGCAGTAATGCTGGGTGTCTGGCATTCCTCCGGTATTGTGATTGGTCCTTGGGGGGGGAGTTGGCACTAAATCTGTTGGCCAGTATGTTGGCAATATCTGTTGGCTCAGTATAAGATTTACCATTGTGCAATAACTCAGAGCAAACCTGGATATTGCCATGGAGATTCTTGATATAACTATATAAGGACTTGTGGTTGTTTTTAGTGCCTGGCCTGCTGCAATTCTGCCTTCATAGCTGGCTTTTAGTGATTTTGATGAGGGATCTCAACTTTTTGTTGAGGCTAATAAGAGCGTTTTTCCAGTCTTGGGACTTCCCCTTTATTTGCAACAGCTTCTTCCTTCTGTTGTACAGTTTATTAACGGCAAGGGACCACCAGATTGACTTCCTTTTGTTGCAGGAGAGCATCTTGGTTCTGTTGAGTTTGGCTAGTTCCATGCATTTATGTACTTGTTCGTACAGTGCATTGGTGTATGATTTGGCAGTCATGCATCTATTTTCCATTGACATGGGTGCCGTGTAGTTAGCCAACTCTGTTTTTAGGAGCCTGAAGTCAGCTTTGGAGAAGTTTTTCATGGTGGTTACCTTTGCTGGGAGTGTGGGTGAGATGTGGATTTCCATGGTGATTAGTTTGTGGTTGGATCTAACCAGGGAAAAATTGACTATTGGTGTAGAGCAATGGTTGCCCATGTTAGTAATAACCAGGTCAAGGATGTTGCTTCCTCTAGTGGGGATAAGAATGAGCTGGTCCGGGGTATTGGAATTGATGAATTCCAGGAAGCGTTGGGCCAGTGTATTGGTGCAAGAGTAGTTTTCCCAGTTGATGGAGGGGTAGTTGAAGTCACCTAGTATGAGAGTGTTGGGTTGAACCCTAATAGTTTCAGGGTGCTTAGGAACATGGAGTGAGGGTCTTGGGACATGGTTGGGGACTTATAGCAGGTTATGACCTGAATCACTGTCTTACCCAAAGTTAGTTGCACTTGAAGTATCTCAGATGCGTTATACTGGGCTACTAGTCTGGAAGTGTGCATATCCTTTATGAATATGGAAACACCACCACCTTTGGAGCTTCAGTCCATGTTCTGGGGCTGAAAGGTGTGGAATGAATTATAGCCTGGTAGTGCAGGGGTGCTTTCTGCTGCTTTAAGCCAGGTCTTCGTTACAGCACAAATGTCGATGTTCTCCATTTTAAGGAGTGCTTTGAGCAAGTGCATCTTGAGATTTAGACTTCTAGTGTTGAGCATCATGACCCTCAGACTGCATTTATTTATATCTGTGATGGTGGTTATCTGGTCTTTGGAACATCACCTAAAAAAAGCACTATAGGGGTGGCAAGAGCCTTAGCCAGTATCCGGAGACCCAGGGGTGACAGATTCAGCCCATCTCTGGCAAAGCATCGAGGTCTGTCAATCATGTCATCCCAAGAAAACAGATACTGGATCCCCTTAGAATGACACCAGAAACTTAGCCAATTGTTGAATTCAGTCATTTCCTGCTTGTACTGTGGTGTCATTCTGGGTGACGGTAGGACGGTGCTCAGGGCTAGGGTCATACCTTCCTGGGCCATATAATCTGAGAGCTTCTCCATGTCTCGTTTCATGTAGTCCAGGGAGGTGCATGTCAGGTCATTCACACCCACATGGACAGTGACAGAGTCATACATGTACTTGTTGTGGAGTGACCTGAGTGTGTGTGTTATGTGTTGGATTCTGGCACCTGATAGACAGCTGACTGTTACCTTCTCCTTATTCAACCTAGTGAGTGGGACATCAGTGTGCCTCACTATCGAGTCACCTATGATTAGTGTATTGGGCAAGATGTTTTGCATTAGGGCCTTAGGTTGAGGGGCACACTGTGTAGGAGAGCTATGTGTCTTGTGGTTTGTGCGGTGTTCTGGTGGTCGAGTGCATTTCTGCCTTGGAGGTCTCTGCTGTTTGGATAGATTTCTACTGAGAGCCTCCACAAAGGTGTGTGTGTGGTTTGTGTTTTTATGTGAGAGCTGTGATGGTGGGTGTTCTGGAGGGGTATGTGTTGCATGTGGTGTGATGCAGGTGTTGACCTTCTCCTCTTGACCAGCTGTTCCGGTCTTGGCTTGAGAGTGCATGGCTTCCAATTTGGATATATAAGTGCATCTCTGACAAGTCTGACTGTTGGAAGGTAAGAGGAGAGGGTTGTCTGTGTACATGCAGCAGTTGCTACACTGCCTCAGAATACCCAAGTTCACCAGGTTAATAGGAGAAAACACAGGGAACTGACCTTTAGACATGCCAGGAGGGATGGTCATTATTACTAAGTACTGGAGCTGTTTCCTTATATATTCCTTTTACAGGAAAAATGTCACTCAAGGTATCAGAGTCTGTTCAGAGCACTGCCAAACACTTGAGGGGAAACTAATACATAGACTCTGAAAATTTAAGGATGAAGTATTTAGGCAGATATTCTGAAGTTAGAAAGAAATCAAGCAGTACTGACTGAAAAATAAAGAAGTAGCTTGTCAAGAATGATGAAAATAGGGGAGTCGCATGAACGGCTACTGCCTGGCTACTACTAATGCTGGTCTCACCACAGCTTCATTCTGTTGGGATACAATACTCCTTTGCTTCATCTCTCACCAGAAGCAAAATGTTAGCACCACTCCCAAGAAGAGAAGCAGGCCACTGTCTGTTTGGTGATCCACAGTCTTGTCCCAGATGATGCAAGGGTCTGCAGACTTATAGCCTTTTTGTGGTAGATGCCTCGAATAGCAGCCAGACCAATCAGGTACATTAAGCACAGACACTCACTCTCCAACCAGAAAGAGTCAGGAATCAATGCACTTTGCTCCTACTCTCACCAGGATCAGAATATAAGCACAGATTCCAAGATGTCACCTTTAAAGCAGTTATTAAGCTTTCTGGTGATCAGCAGTCTCCAGGAAATAATGTAACTGTATTCATTCTCTCACCAAGAGACAACAGAAGCACTAATCCCAAGATGACTTCTAAGAAGCAGAATGTGGGTTCTTCAATAACTGGTGTTCTTGCAATAGATGCTTAAAGGTAAGATGAAAAAAAAAAGATTTATCCTAAACACTGCAGTGTGCACTACAGGAGTTAGATGTGAAAGTAGGTAACTTAAGTTTTACCTGTCTAAAAAAGTTAAGTTTTAGTAGAGTCACTATTTTTAAAACAGCAAGATAAATTGAAAGGGGGTGGCCACTTTTGTATTCTAGTACTATGGAATACAGCAGGATGCCCAATAAATTTAAATAGCTGAAAGGGAGTGATTTCACAAAATGATAATTTTGTGCTTACTCACACCAGCCAGTAAAAGCAGAGGAAATGAGATATATGGTCAAATTAACATAAGGGGCAGGCAACTCGAAAGACAGTGGTGTTTAAGAACACAACAGTAACCAGGTGGGAGGGTGTGAAAAAATTCTGTCTGACTCACAAGAGACAGAGCTATGGTCTCTTTTCAAGTTTTAATATGCAGTTAAAAGCAGAATACAAGTAAAACACAGTGTAACGAAAACAAATTGCAGTATACAAAACAGAAAAAGCAATAAAGTAATACAAAATACAACAAATAAAAAGCAAACTAACTTTTCCCTCACAGCAAACTGTAGCAGAGTCTGGGTGAGCCTTTCCAGTAAAGCTGCGTATATCTGGCATTTTCAGTTCTTTTCTATCTTATTTTATATTATGCGTGAGAATACTGCACATTCTTTCTATAATCAATAAAAAACTTTTTGTTAAAATGTTTAAAACCTAATTTTTTTGAGGGTTTATGTATCAGCATTTCTTTCCTTCATTGTCAGTTCCATAACATTTGCATGGCAAGGTCAATATTTGTAAATCAGATGCAGAGGTGGGGTTGCATTTCTTAAATGTACCAAAGTATATTATGTTTTCTAGACTGGTCAGAGAAAAAAAAATGTAAACTGTATATTGTTACTAGTTTATAATTAGTAGCTATTACATACCAAAATGAAAAAGTAGATGATCAATTCTATTGTTCAGATGTCCAGAGTACACACACATATATATATATATATATATATATATATATATATATATATATATATATATAGAGAGAGAGAGAGAGAGAGAGAGAGAAAGAGATATGCATATAGATATATCTATATCTATGTATCTATAGCTATATCTATATATATATATATATATATATATATATATATATATATATATATATATATATATATATATATATATATATATAGATATATATAGCAAAATAGAAACCCTGTTACCACGCTTCACTACCCTAGTGTCAGTAGAAACAACTAATACCTTTATGCTAACACCTCCTTACGTAGTGACAGCCGAATGTACATAATGTAGATAGTTAAAGCAAATAGGTACTGGGTTTACGAACTTATACTCTTACATATGATTATTCAATATCTTGAATTGTCAATACTCCCTTTCACTATTCTATGTTAAATTCTAAAACACTTGCACACGGGAGGTTAATTATTTCCCTTGTAATCTTTTGCTGAACCTATATGATATCAAGCAAGTATTTACTAACTGTATCCACCTTCTCTTTTCGATCCTATATGCTTTTGTTGTGTGACCTGTATTTGTATTTGTATCTGTATACTAACAAAATGCAATAAAAATCAGATTGCAAAATAAAGAATTTATTGTACAACAAATTAACTGGGACGAAATTAATAAAACAGTTCAAGACTACAGGAACAAGAAACATGGGAACTAGGCAGTGGTGGTTGGTAACTTCAAAACAAGGAGGGTTACAGGAAGTAACTGAATGGTGGGGCAATTGGAATGGGGAGATGCACTATTACAGCAGGTCAATGACCATGCACTGTGATCAAACAACAGATGGGGTGATTCACTTCCATCTATAGACTGCTTCAGCATGTACCCACTAATTATAGCCACTTTATTGATTACATACACCCCCAGAGATCATAGCATTCTAAACACTTTTTAGATGCATCTTAGAACTTTCTTACAACCTTTTGATTTAATGATGGCCTGACCAACATTTTTGAGGAAAATAAATCCAGTCTTATTATTTTTTTTCATTCAATGAAAAAATAGCTGGGTATGAAGCTTGGGATGCTAAAAAAATAGCAGCTCTTCAATAAACTGAAAAGACAAATGCTTACAGGGATATATATATATACATCCTCTCTGGCATTACTACCTGTCTTTTTATCCTTCAGAAAAAAATAAATTAATTAAAAAAAGCATTACCCTTTGAGGTACCCCTCTGGTGTTAGATTAGGAAGAAAGTAAAAGCATAAATGGTCAAAAGCATATATTATACATCCAGGGGTCAGAAAGAAGAAAACAGAACATGTGGATAAAAGCCAGGCAGAGGCATCAATTACATACAGACTCCACACAGAAGGACTCATAGCCAAAAAACCTCAAACAGAAGACCAAGTTTTGTTAAATGATAACACCACCTCCTGAGCCAACAGTCATTTAGTGTCACAAATATCCTACTCAGACCCCCCCCCCCCCACTGACAGCCACTTGCTGATGGTTGATTGTGATGGAAAGTGAAAATAATTATGGCCAACCTGATTTTAGATGCATGACACTCCCCATACATACACAGACATTTATTAATGTTCATCACAGGCAATCAAACATAATTGTCTGTTTATTTTATTTTATTTATTTATTGCCATTTGACAACTGGGTAGGTGGGCTGGTCACCAGACCCTTTTCAGTCATGACACAGGCCCTTAAGGACAACAGTTTAGTACATCAAATATTCATAGATATGACAGTCATTAGAAAAGTAAACTATTTATAATGCAGTTAGAAAAATATAATAAAATGCAGATTTACAACAAATACTTTGAGTAGACAAATGTTTATAATGCTGCTAGAAGATGACAACTGCAGATTTATGAACAGTATTTTGAAAGCATGACTGCTTAGGGTACGGCTATGATATCTACAATCAGCAATTAGTTTGCAATGTCTTTTACAGTAATCAGGACAACCATACTCAGTAACATCACACGTTAAAAATAGCACCATATTTACAATGCAGCTTTGATGTCAAATCAGAAAGAGCAATAAAATGCATATTGAAGGAAAATTGTAAACATCATTAATATTGTGAAAATGTGTGTGAAGTTATTTCCTGTGTGTGTTTAACCATTTTATTTTTTTATAGCAGGCTCAGACGCATTCCTCAAGTAGGCAGTCTTTCAGCTTACTTCTAAACCTGCAGCAAGCATCTTCTTGCTTTATTTCTGTAATGAGTTGGGTCTGGATGGCTGTTGCAGGCTTTACAAATGCCCTTTTGCCCATAGCCATCCTATATCTGGGTCTTAGTAGGGAAAGAGTATCCTCATATATATCCATCAGTGCATAGCTGTGGAGGCTGATTTGTGACTTGAATTTTAATGAGGGTGGGGAGCAATGGCCCAACTTGATGAATTTAAAGATGTAGGAGGACAGTAGTAGGGTTGTTCTTTCAATCATTGGTAGCCATTTTACCTTGGATAAGAATAAGTAATGGCGGGTTTTCTAGTCAGCAAATAATGCACATCTCAGATTTTCTTTACTGCTGTTTGTATTGTTTGTGTATTTGTGCTTCAGTGAAAAGTTAGTAATGGAAGACCGTGTTTGATTTTTTTTTAATTAATATGTTCCTTGCTATAGCTTGGTGAAAAGCTGGTTAAGAAAGAAGCAAAATTTATAGCAAGGTTTTAGCTGTGTGGGTGCTTTGTTTAAAATAACATCTGTATGCTTTGAGAAGAATAGTGAGGGGTTAAGGGTGAGGTCAAGCTATCATTGTTCAGTCACATTTGGAAGGTTACTTCTGTCTGTGTCTAACAACAATACTGATGTTCTTGTGAATATTGTGAGGTGCTCCAAAATTCATAATTCTAGATTTTAAAGTGTTCACATGCTCCTGGGACCTCAACCTCATTACCACAATCAACAGAACATGCTGGAGGGACAGGTTCATAACCCAGAGACTGCCCATGCTCTGGAATAGACTTCCCATACATGTCAAGCAGAGCACCTCACTGGCCCTTTTCAAGAGAAATCTTGATGAGTGGATGGGAAATAGAAAGTTCACCCCTGGGATCACTCCAGTGGCTCTACTTGATAGAGGCATCGTGAACTAACGGCAGCATGATGCCAGGGCACTTCTATGGGATAGGGTTGTAAAGGCTCCAGGGCCATTGGCCTAGTACACATCTATGAACTTATGAACCTATGATAAACAAGTTAGTGTTTTAGGCCCATTTGCAACCTTACTGAAGCTGTCCTGTAGTTTCACTTTGGAGGGGTGGAAGGTCATTCCTAGTTAAAAGTATGAGGAGGTCATCATCATACTTATTATAACATTCAGATCAGGGAAGTCACTGGTAAAAAGTCAGGAAAACAATAGAATCAGGATCGAACCCTGCAGTACTCTTGTGTTGAAGGAGCCTTGGTATGAGAAAATATTCTTAATGTAGATCCAGAATGATAGGTCTTGAAAGCAAGTTTGGAACCACAACATTTTTGGTATCTAAAGCTGAGCCTTCTTATGCATGTATGTGCGTATTTATTTACTTAATTATATGGATTTATTGGAAACGTTTATATGGGAATTAAAACCCTTTTTCAGCAGAGGCCCAGGGAGAAAAGCTCTATAGTCACATACAAAAAGTTATTATGACAATATGAAATAGATCTATTAAAGAAAAAAAAAACACTTACTGTGTTATAACACAGGCATATCACCAATTAAACAATAAATTAAATGCACTGTGAAAATCACATACATTAAGGTGGATCTTTTAGAAAAACTACAGTGTCAGTTTTAGATGTTGCTCTGTAGTACACAAATGTGCACAGTAGTTCATGACATTTCAAGGTTTTTTATCTACCTGAATGGAAACAAATTCTGGGGATTCTACAGTACTGTCTTAAGTTCTTGTATTTGCATTTCTTTCTAGAAGTATTTTGGGTTGCTGGCTTGAACTTCCTCTTCATTTCTTATGAAAGTCACCTTTGCAGAATTGCCTGCTCTCCTAGCACTTTTCTTCAAATCTGGGTAATTTTGGTGTAGCTGAGCATTAAACTGCTGTTATTTCCAGACTTTTCATGCCTTAACCCTGTCAGTAGCATCTTTAAGTCTGGGCTGAGGCATTGACATTTTTGCCCTCTCAATCTCCTTTTGACTTTTGGGAAGATAACATCTTGCACGATGGAAAATTTCTCAACAAAAGCAGTTTAGAACTAAGTTGTGATCAGTGACGCTGAACATGGAGGACCGGTCTAGAGTGTTTAAGTGGGCAATGAGTATGGCTTTTTTTGGATTCCTGACTAATGAATTAATAACAAACGAATGGAGGAATAAGTTTGCATGTGAGTATGTGGGTAGGTATTTTCTCACCCTTAATGGACATGTTGCAGTTACTGGTCAGTGGCCAAAGTAATCTATTCTTGGAACTAATTCCTATAGTTTGATCAAGTCTAGTTAGCTGTTTTATTAACTGTAACAAAAATAAACTCCATTATGGAAACCACTAGACCAAGCTAGGAGAACAACACATTCTGAACTAATATCTCTAAAATCATGAGTCGAGCAATATGCGGCAACCAAAATCTAAACTTTATTCATCACTCTCTGGACGTCACAAAACTTTAAAAAAATAATCTAAGTGCTTTTATCCCTAAGACTGTTAAAGGACTTCTTCAGAGACTAAAAAAAAAACACTGTCCCAGAAATCTTTTAAACTTGTTTCATTAACTGTTCTATGTTGGGGAGATTGAGTATTTTGTTTAGAAGGTGTAGATTGCCAGTGCTGGCATATAGATGTTGAAGTCTCCAAGTATAACTGCATTTCCATGTACACCTGCAGGAAAATATCTGCAATAACTTCCTCTAAGATGGCTACAGATGAAGGTAAGGGATGATTGTTATGCAGAGGTATGGCTTAATGTAACCACCTAATGCTAATTCTGCTAGGATCCAGTTTTGGCTACTGTTGTGGCTTCTTTTGGTGACAGCAGCTAATATATTTTAGTTGATTAAAATGTCAACACCTCCATCTTAACTGTCACTTGGCCTATTGTGAAACAAATGGAGTAGTGGGGAATTATCTGTTGGGAGGGGCAAAATATCTTTTTGAGCAATGTTTCAATTATGCCTAAAATGCAAGGTCTTTTTTTTCTGTGTAAAGCCATGCCTCTAGTCCAGGCCATTTGTTACTGAATCAGTATTAATGAATGCTATATTAAGACTATTTGAGTTCAAGATTATAGGGTTAGGTGGAATAGCATCTGTATCCTGTAAATTTTGTCCAATTGACTGTGAGCTGCAATCAGGTTGAAAGTTGAGGTTGCTTGGACCCGAATTAGGCTGAACGTTTCCAGCTTGAAGTACTTTTAAGTAGGAGGCAATACAGCTTTATAAGGATTTTGTGAGCATAGTGACAGGTGTGGTCTGCATTTGCACAAGGAGGACCTGCACAATGAATTGTTTTCTATTAGTAAATGCAAATTGCAGGCACTTTATTGACTACTCACACCTCAGATATCTGATTGCATTAATAATTAACTATGGTAAAGGATTCCATCTGGCTTCACATAAATGGGCACTACTTTTGTAAAGCCACAATAATGACTGCTTAATTTAAACAAATGACAGAAGTATCAATCACTTTGGTCCACAAGCAGTCCCTGTACCAGCAATTAAAATCAACTTTATTCAGTATGTATACCTCAGATATCAAATAGTATTAAAATAACAATAATAATTGGTCACGGTAATTTATTTTAACATGCACACATGAATACTCAGAAACATACAATTACATCCACTTGTATCTCTGTGACTGTTAACTCAGATGTTTGAAAGTGATCAAATGAATGAATACATATGAGAATGGCTGCCACAAAATAATTTATCTTCTCTGCTCAGTTGTCAGAAATCAATGAGAAAGCTAAAAAATAATAAAGGACAAAGGACCAGAGCCAGAGACAGCTATTGCCTTTGTGTACTTAAAACTTGCTAGAATTACAGGATTTGCATTAGCATGCTATATTGAATGTTATTAAGACTGAAACTCTGATGTCTGCCATCATTATTTAGTAACAGCAATCCTCACTGACCTGCCAAAAAACCCACAAACTGCATGAGGAATAAACCAAAATATGAGCAGAACATCTACACACACACACACACACACACACACACATACACACACACACACACACACACACACACACACACACACACACACACACACACACACACACACACACACACACACACACACACACACACACACACACACACACACGCACACACACACACACACACACACACACACACACACACGCACACGCACACACACACACACACACACACACACGCGCGCGCACACACACACACACACACACACACACACACACATGCGTGTGTGAGTCTGTGTCTGTGTGTGTGTGAGCATGTCATCAAACATCAAATATTCACAATACCAAGCAACAAAAGAATGATCATTCTCGATAGAATCTAAATTGAAAAAACTATTTCGGTTTTTCCTGATTAGGGGTCGCCACAGCGGAACTCCAGTCCGCTCATGATTGGCAGTAGATTTGTATGGTGCCAAGTTGCCAGCCCAATGCCCAACCTTCAAAGAAGGCACATCCATTCATGCACGCACCTACCTGCATGTCTTTAACATCACTTGACCACGGGGAGGACATGCAAACTCCACACAGAAAGCGCTCCAGCTGAGAATCGAACAGGAGAACCTCTTGCTGTGAGGTGACAGTGCTAACCGCTGCACCACCGCGGCTATCTCGATAGAATATAAATTGAAAACAACAAAAATTAAAACTCTTTTTTTTTTTACAAGGAGCACACTCCCCACCCACCTGCACCTGCAATAGTCACTGCTGATTACATATATCAGCTGAGCTCAGAGACTACACAACAGCAATGTAAGGGCAATTTCCCCTACCCTTCTGCATCATGTTCCTATACAAAAGGCTCCTGGAAAAAAATCCATTGAAAACAGTATTCACTCATATGAATGTTTGCTGTTATTCACAAACTGAAAAGGCAATTGCTCATATAAGCATTCTCTGTTTCAGACTGCAGTCATATATCTATACATCTATGTCTATACCTATCTATATATATATATATATAGGATCCATACAGATATTCGACTGCATCTTTCACCGAATCCCAATTTGGTGAGTGTACTTGCATGAAAGTTCTGTTTATATATATATATAATATATATATATATATATATATATATATATATATATATATATATAGAGAGAGAGATAGATACATATATATGCACACACGTGTTTCCATCCATTACAGACACTTGTATAACTGTGAATGTACACTGTGGATATCTGATTGTGTCAAATGAATAAATACATTTAAAAAACTGCCGCATAAGAACTTATCCACTGAACTCAGTGCTATCAGAATATAGTGTGAAAACAATTTCAATACTCCTCTATATACCCCTCTATATTTTAGCTCTAGTACCAAGAACAAAGACACAAAATGGTCTACAAAGAATCAAAATCAGGGAAAACTGCTGTTGTTTATATTTGGATTTGTAAAAGGCAGATCATGTCTCCTAAACCTGATTGACTTCTTTGAAGCAGTCACCAAAGCCATAGATGAGGGTAAAATGGTTCACACAGCTTATCTAGATCTCGCCAAGGCTTTCGATACCATCCCCCACCCTGGAATTATAAATAAGCTCACTAAACTAGGTATAAATCCCTATGTCACAAGATGGGTTGCCAACTGGCTCACGGACAGAACCCACACTGTGAAAGTAGCGGATTCCAAATCCGACATCAGACCAGTGACAAGTGGAGTACCACAGGGTTCAGTCCTGGGTCCTCTCCTCTTTGGTATCTACTTCTCTGAAGTGCAGTTCAACAAAGAAAGTCTTTGGCTAACAAAGTTTGCAGATGACTGCAAACAAGGAGCCATAATCAAAACTCCTAACGATGTGGACAAACTACAAAAGGGCCTCACTGAGACAGATACCTGGTGTCAAAGCCATGGCCTGAAGCTCAATGCCAAAAAGTGTATTGTCATCCCCTTTGGTAAAAACTCTGTACCCATGAACTACCACATAGCTGGTAGTCTACTTAATGCCGAAAATGTGATAAGAGACCTTGGGACACAGGTGGACAGTAGTCTCTCCTTTGATAATCACATCGCCACAGTGATCAGGAAATCCTTCTACGTGGCTCATCTCATCACAAAAGGATTCTCATCCAGAAAAAAAGAGGTCATTGTTCCCCTCTACTCATCACTCATTAGACCCATTATAGAGTACAACGCCCCTTTTGGTATGTACCTCACAAGACATCTACAACAACTGGAAAGACCACAGAAATACCTCACAAAGAGGATTGCTGGCCTCAGACAGATGCCCTATGCAGACCGTCTAAAAAAACTACAGCTTTACTCCATCGCATATCGCCTACTCAGGGGCGATCTCTGCCTAACATACAAAGCTATGTCAAACCCAGAGCTGTTGGACATGCTCCACTTAAAGAAATCCCAATCCCTCCGAGCTACATGCTCTAGGGACCTTAACCTTTTCACCACAATAAACAGAACATGCTGGAGGGATAGATTCCTGTCCCAGAGACTTCCCATACTCTGGAACAGACTACCTATCTATGTCAAACAGAGCTCCTCATTAGCACTCTTCAAGAAAAATCTTGATGACTGGATGGGAAATGGGAAATTCACCCCGGGGATCACTTCTGTGGCTCTGCTCGACAGGGGCACAGGAAAATAATTTTCTTGGGTAGCGAAAGCCAGGGTACATTTTTTGGCTAGGCTTGTATGGGCCCTAGGGCCGATAGCCTAGTACCTACCTATGAACCTATGTATGTATATATTTATTTATTTAATTACATGGGTTTACTGAAAAAGTCTATCTGGGAATTAAACCCCTTTTTCAGCAGAGGCCCAGGGAGAAAAGCTCCATGGTCACATACAAAAAGTTATTATGAAACTATAAAAAAGATCTATTAAAGAAAAGTACAAATACAACTCTGTCATTGTACATGTTGGTGTGAATGACCTGAGATGTACCTCCCTGGACTACATGAAAAGAGACATGGAAGAGCTCTCTGATTATGTAGCCTAGGCAGGTATGACCCTGACCCTAAGTAGCATCCTGCCCTCACCACGAATGATGCCACAGTACAAAGAAAAAAATGATCAATTTCAACAATTGGCTAAGTTTTTGGTGTCATTCAAAGGGGATCTACTATCTATCTGCCTGGGATGACATGCTCGACAAGCCACATTGCTTCGCAACAGATGGCTTGCACCTGTCATCCTCAGGCTTTTGAATACTAGCAAAGGCTCTTACCGCCCCCATAGTGCCTTTTTAGGCAAGGCTCAAAAGACAAACCCACCACCGTAAATAGCACAAGAAACCAAAAACTGAGGATAATGCTACTCAACGCCAGAAGTCTAAACCTCAAAATGCACGCACTTGAGGCACTCCTCAATATGGAGAACATCAGTATCTGTGCAGTAACAGAAACCTGGTTTAAGGCTCCAGAGAGCACCCCAGCACTACCAGGCTATAACTCATACCATACCTTTTGGCTACAGCACCCGGACCGAAACACAAAAGGTGGGGGTGTATCCATTTTCATCAAGGATACTCACACCTCCAGGTTAGTGGTGCAGCACGATGCATCAGAGATCAACTGCAATCCAAATTGTAGCTTGCTACAGATCTCCCACCTTGACCCAGGACCCCCATTCCACATTTCTGGAGACACTGGGAAATATGAAGATCCTACCAAACACCCTAATACTGGGTGATTTCAACTACCCAAACATTAACTGGGAGAACTACTCAAGTACTAACTCCCTTGCCTAATGCTTCCTAGAATTTATAAACTCAAATGCCCTGGATCAACTGGTCAATACCCCCACTAGAGGGAACAACATATTGGACCAGGTCATCACCACCATGGGCGACTGGTGTTCCACACCTGACATCAACCCCTCGCTGGTTAGATCAGACCATAGACTAATCACTCTGGATATCCACATTCTGCATCAACCCCATTCAAGGAAACCACCATGAAAAACTATTCAAAAGCAAACTTCTAGTTACTTAAGACCAAGGTGGAAAGGTTCACAGCCCCCACGCCAATGGACAATGCTGTCCAAGCTGCTGAAACCTATACAAAAGCACTCTATGACCATCTGCAGGAATGCATGGATCATGCTATCCCAAGTAAAACCAAGACTCACTCCTCCAAGAAAAGTAAACCAGTCTTGTGGACCCCTGCCATAAACAGGCTCTACAACAGAAGGAGGAAACTAGTACAGACAAGAGCAAAATCCCTAGAAGGAAAGACATCCCTGATCAGTATCAGTAAGAAACTACAATCTCTCATTAAATCATCCAAGGCTAGCTTCGAAAGAAAAATTGCCAAGGACTCCAAAGACAACCACAAAGCGTTCTTTAGCTATGTCAAGAACCTAAGTGGAAACTCTCAGATCTGCCCTGAGTTGGTGCAGAATGGCACAAAATACACTGAACCAACTGATATTGCCAACATTTTGGCAGACAGGTTTAGTGCAAACTTCGCACCCCTCTCACCCCATAATAGGCCCATAACCATACCAGCAGAATGTAAGGCCCCAGCCATCACTGACACACAGGTTAAAACAGCCCTATCCAAAGCCAAAAACACAGACTCAATGTGACCGGACGGTGTCCCAGGCTGCATCCTACAAGAGCTCCAAAATGAACTAACCCCCCACCTAAACACACTATTCAAACTCAGCCTCTCTACAGGCTATGTACCCACAGAGTGGTGCACAGCAACAGTTATCCCACTCCACAAAGGTAGAGCCACAATGGACCCCTTGAAACTATTGCCCTATAAGCCTGACTAGCCTGGTCTGCAAGGCTATGGAACGCATCATCATGGAACTCATTAACAGAGACATTGGGAACCTCCAAACTTTGGACCCCACCCAGTCTGGCTTTGTTAAGGGCAGATCATGCCTCCTAAACCTGGTGGACTTCTTTGAGACAATTACCAAGGCATTAGGCGAGGGTAAGGAGGTCCACACAGCCTACCTAGACCTTGCAAAGACTTTCGACACCATTCCCCATTCTGGTATTATAGACAAGCTCACCAACCTGAACATTAACCCCTACATCATGAGATGGGTTGCAAATTGGCTCACGGACAGAACCCACATGGTGAGAGTTGCAGACCCTAGGTCCGACTCTAAAATGGTTACAAGTGGCGTCCCCCAGGGCTCAGTTCTAGGACCCCTCCTGTTTGGTATATACTTCTCAGAGGTACAGGCAAGCACAGAAGGACTTTGGCTGACCAAGTTCACAGACGACTGCAAATTAGGGGCCATAATTGATTTTCTGGCTGATACAGACACCCTCCAGAAGAGTCTCACTGAGACGGATACCTGGTGTCAAAAATCATGGTCTCAAGCTGAATGCCAAAAAGTGCATAGTCATCCCCTTTGGAAAAAACAAAGTACCGGCGAACTACCACATAGGTGTTAGTCCCCTAAATACAGAAAAAATAATAAGGGATCTGGGGACCCAAGTAGATAGTAATCTCTCCTTTGATAATCATATTGTCAAGGTGGTTAGAAAATCTTTCTATGTGGCCCACCTAATCTCAAAAGGGTTCGCATCCAGATCAAAGGAGGTTATTGTGCCTCTCTACTCATCACTTATTAGACCCATTATAGAATACAACGCCCTATTTGGGATGTACCTTACAAGACACTTGCAACACCTGGAAAGACCACAGAAGTACCTCACCAAGAGGATTACTGGTCTCAAACAGATGACCTATGCAGCCCGACTAAAGAAACTCCAGCTGTACTCGGTTGCACACCGCTTACTCAGAGGTGATCTATGCCTGACATACAAGGCCATGTCCAACCCAGAATTGATGGATATGCTCCACCTAAAAAAACCCAATCCCTGAGAGCCACACACTCTAGTGGATATAAACCTTACCACAGCATTAAATAGGACATGCTGGAGGGATAAATTCCTGACCCAGAGACTCCCCATGCTTTGGAACAAAATTCCAATATACATCAGGCAGAGCCCCTCACTAGCACTCTTCAAGAGAAGCCTTGACAGGTGGATGGGAAACAGAAAATTTACCCAGGGGATCACTGCAGTGGCTCTGCTGGACAGAGACACAGGGAACTAATGGCTCTGCTGGTCAGAGTCACAGGGAACTAATCTAAGGGGGTGGCAAAAGCCAACACACTCTGGCTAGGCTTATAAATGCCCTTGGGCAGATAGCCTAGTACTTACCTATGAACCTATGAACCTATAAAAAGACACTTATTGTGTTATAACACAGACATACCAATAATTAAACACTGAATTAATTGCAGTGGCGAAAAACATATACATTAAGGTGGATATTTTAGAAAAACTATACAATGCCAGTTTAGGATGTTGCACTGTAGTACATATACATTAAAGTGAATCTTTTATAAAAAAAATAACACAAATACTGTTTTAGTAGTTACACTGTACAATGCACATACTTTAATGGAAATGTTTATATATAGTATTGGAGATAGGCACTTGAGTAGTGGGTAATGATTGTTGGGTGCCTGAGTTGGACTGACACAAGTATGAAAGAACGAAAAGAGAGTGAGAGTGATATATCCTTGTATAGTAGAAAAGAGAGCCTTGAATAGGGATAGAGAAGAAGTAACTGTGTGATGTGATAGAGAATAAGTTTTGTTAGGAAGGAGCTAGAGAGGAATATATAGCAGAAGGTGTGTGTGGCAAAGTATGTGTTGTCCAGAAAGATATGTGTTTGGAATAAGAAGTGATAAGGACTTTGAGAAGGTCAGTGACATAGTGGGGGAGTATCATGATGATGAGGATGGTTAGTTTAGAAGATGTGAGTCTGCACAAGAGGTCTGCTGTAGTTACTGGTAGCAACATACTAGTGTGAGAAGATATGTGGAAGGAGAGGGAGGAGCTAATCAGGTGGTTTGGAGCAGTGACATTACTATCACTGGTGTTACCTGTATGTTACTGTGTGAGGAGAGGTGGAAGAAGAAGGAGAAGGAGGAGGAGCTAATCAGGTCATTTGGAGCAGTGACAGTACTATCACTGGTGTTACCTGTATGCTACTGTGTGAGGAGAGGTGGAAGGGGAAGGAGAAGGAGGAGCTAATCAGGTCGTTTGAGCAGTGACATTCCTATCACTGATGTTACCTGTATGCACCTGTGTGAGGAGAGGTGGAAGGAGAGGGAGGAGCTAATCAGGTGGTTTGGAGCAGTGACATTACTATCACTGGTGTTACCTGTATGCTACTGTGTGAGGAGAGGTGGAAGGAGAGGGAGGAGCTAACCAGGTGGTTTGGAGCAGTGACATTACTATCACTGGTGTTACATGTATGCTACTGTGTGAAGAGAGGTGGAAGGAGAGGGAGGAGCTAATCAGGTGGTTTGGAGCAGTGACATTACTATCACTGGTGTTACCTGTATGCTACTGTGTGAGGAGAGGTGGAAGGGGAAGGAGAAGGAGGAGCTAATCAGGTTGTTTGAGCAGTGACATTCCTATCACTGATGTTACCTGTATGCTACTGTGTGAGGAGAGGTGGAAGGAGAGGGAGGAGCTAATCAGGTGGTTTGGAGCAGTGACATTACTATCACTGGTGTTACCTGTATGCTACTGTGTGAGGAGAGGTGGAAGGAGAGGGAGGAGCTAACCAGGTGGTTTGGAGCAGTGACATTACTATCACTGGTGTTACATGTATGCTACTGTGTGAAGAGAGGTGGAAGGAGAGGGAGGAGCTAATCAGGTGGTTTGGAGCAGTGACATTACTATCACTGGTGTTACCTGTATGCTACTGTATGAGGAGATGTGGAAGGAGAGGGAGGAGCTAATAAGGTGGTTTGGAGCAGTGACATTAATATCACTGGTGTTAACTGTATGCTACTGTATGAGGAGAGGTGGAAGGACAGGGAGGAGCTAATCAGGTGGTTTGGAGCAGTGATATTACTATAACTGCAATTACCTGTATGCTACTGTGTGAAGAGAGGTGAAAGGAGAGGGAGGAGCTAATCAGGTGGTTTGGAGCAGTGATATTACTATCACTGGTGTTACCTGTATGCTACTATGTGAAGAGAGGTGGAAGGACAGAGAGGAGCAAACTAGGTGTTTCAGGATAGTCACATTGCAGTGTGTCAAGGATGAGGGTTTTGCATCCTATTTGAAGGTTTTTGGTGTATTTATTTGCCAAAAGAAGTTGAAAAGAAGTTTTGTTGTTTTGTTATGTTGTAAGCGGTTTACCTTTATAATGTCGATCCTGATATGGTTGACACGACTTGCGTGAATGCCGAAATGCGAACATCTCCAACGTCGAATTCAGAATATGCGAACGTCAAAACCTCGCCCCTTTTTGACCCATGGTAGCATGGGTGTGGAGGTGTTGCGCAGCCGGTAATGTCGAATGTCAAATGTTTTTCGACATTTAAAATTTTTCGCGATTTTGGTTCACACAAAACGCGTCGATAAAGTGGCATTTTGACAAAGTGCAACTGACTATTTAAAGGTAAACCGTTGTAAGCATATAGTGAATGCCCTTGACAGTTGTGTGAGGGAGTCACATTTGTCAGATGTTTTTCAAATGAATGGAGAGTATGAGAACAGATATACCAGTGCATCAAACTGCTGAAAGAGGGACAAGCTTGCAGCTGGTGGAGAATGTTTTGTGACATTTGTAATTGATTGAGTCTGACGAAGTTAGGAAAGACAAGTCTGTCTACATGCTTGATAACTACAGAGCGGTGTGTTCTGTTGGGAAGTGTGGTGGCAGACTTTGCAGTCTTGCTGTAAGAGTGCTCACATTTTGTCAGCAGTGTTGACTGTACATCTGTAAAGATTACTGAGAGATATGCCAGGGGAAGAATAAAGTAGACAGCAGCTGTTGTCTTCTGTGTTGATCAGACAAATATTTTTTGGATTGATAGAGCATCAATAATTTTGCTTGGTCTTATGGGTTACTTACTGAATGTATTTATCAAATTAAGTGTTGTGCAGTAGTGATCCTAAGTAGTTTAGTGTAGAGGACTAGTTCAATTAATGTGCCATCAAATGATTGAAAGGGAAATGGGTTGAGCAGTATTGATACTGGTTTAGGCAGGAAGAGTATACATTTTCTTTTCTTTTCTGGGAGTTTAGGACTAGTTGGATTCTAGCTGCCAGGTTTTCACAGATATGAAAAAACTTTGAGTGAGTTTTTGAAGTTCAGCATTAGAGGCTGTTGAAAAATGGTGGTGATCCATTCATCTAGTTGTAGGAGTTTTAGTATATTTCAGTTGTAGGCTGGAAGAGATGTGAGGAATGCATCCTTGTTGAAGTTTGAAAGATTCCTGATAAGCATGTAGATTGCTCACTTGCTATTTTGGGAAGAAAATGGAGATAAAATATTGGATGAAGGCCACGGCAGTGCAGCGGTTAGCATTGTCACCGCACAGCAAGAGGTTCTCCTATTTGATTCTCGGCTGGGCTGGAGCACCTTCAGTGTGGAGTCTGCATGTCCTCCCTGCAGTCGAGTGACATTTAAAGACATGCAGGTAGGTGCGTGTGTGAATGGGTGTGCCTTCTTTGAAGGTTGGGTGTAGGGCTGGCAACTCGGCACCGTAAAAATCCACTGCCAATCATTAGCGGACCAGAGCTCCGTTGTGGTGACCCCTACCTGGGAAAAGCCAAAAGACTTTTTAGTTTGTTAGGGTATCTGGTAGAACACCTGCATGACTGATGTTGTTTGGTTTATTAACTAGGATCCACACTACTATGGTTGATGAACTTGGAGAGTTACTGCGTCTAATGATGGAGTTGCTTAACTGAGTGAAGTTGAAAAGGTATATACTGAAAGGTTGATATGGGAGTGTTATGGAAGACCAATAGATGTTTACATCAGTTAGGATGATAGTTTATAGTGGTGTATTGGAAGATAACCAGGGGACCATTTCTACCAATATGTGATAGTTGGAGCTGCTAAAGGGTAGGATAAAGAGGGTTGCTGTATAACTAGACTTGGAAATATTAATCATTAGATGGGAGATAAGGGTGTCTACTTTTGAGAATGATGGAAGTGATTAATAGTGTAGCAAAAGCTAGAGGTTATGTTGGTAGCATAGGGTGATACCACCCCCTTTTTTGTTTGTGCGGTTAAGTTAGTAAGCTGTGACCAGATGACAATGTCTCTTCAGAGGCAGTAGTAGGTTTTAACCATGTGTCAGTTATAGCTAAGATGGCAGGATTTGTTTGATTCAATCCAGGACCGCATGCTTTTGTTACATATCCCCTGGGCATTTAGATGAAAGAGTTTTAGTATATTTACGGTGGTTAAGTGAGAATGATGGAAGTGATTAATAGTGTAGCAAAAGCTGGAGGTTATGTTGGTAGCATAGGGTGATACCACCCCCTTTTTTGTTTGTGCGGTTAAGTTAGTAAGCTGTGACCAGATGACAATGTCTCTTCAGAGGCAGTAGTAGGTTTTAACCATGTGTCAGTTATAGCTAAGATGGCAGGATTTGTTTGATTCAATCCAGGACCGCATGCTTTTGTTACATATCCCCTGGGCATTTAGATGAAAGAGTTGTAGTATATTTATGGTGGTTAAGTGTGTGAAGTGTTGATTGTTGTATAGATGGGGGAACCGTGGTTTGGGTGGATGTCTACATTGAATAGAAGTGAAGCAAAAGTGGGAGGGAAGATGACTTTGAATGGCTTATGTAATTCAGTAGCTTAGTAACAGTGTGGTAGTGTAAGATGTTAGGAATATGAGAGAAGAGAGTAAGGTGTTAGGAGGTAATAGAAACTGGTATGATAAAGGTGCAGTCTGATATCAGAGTAAAAGAGAGGTGAGAAAGGGCACATCAGTAAATGTGGATTTAGTGTACAAGAGTAAAGTATAGTGGGTGATAGGTTAGTTGGTGAGCAGAGAAGGGCTGAGCATTGTAAGGACTGCGACTCTTAATTTTATTGCCTTAGAGGTATCCTTGTCCCAAGAACAGAGCATCTATCTCAGAACACAGAGTGGGTTCTAATCAAACATGCAGAGGAACAGAAAGGATTCCTTCACTGGGAATGTGAATGACCCTAATTATGGTCGCATATCTATCCCTTTGGTATGAGAGTGGGTTTTTATAATGGGTGCCAGTATAACTGTTTTAAAGAAACCTTGTATGGGACTCCAGGCAGGTATACATTTAATAAGTATAGAAGAGACAGCTGTAGTTATCTGGTAAAATGGTCTGAGCTCATGAAAAATTTATAGCACTTTACTATTCCCAATAAAAGGTACGTTTAATAAGAACATTTTAGAAACTCTGAAATAAAAGGGTAATAAGATACTGGCCTCTTGTTGGTCAAGTTTTAATGACTGACAAGAAGAATCTAAAAAGAAGGAAAAGAAATCTGTAGTTTGAACCTTAAAATATAACTCAGCTAGATTAAAGTCACAGCTGCAGGTGGTTAATAGAACAGTAAATATTGCAAAAATGTGCAGATGAGAAATTCCATTCACAGGTTATGAATCCATTAAGACAGAAAAATTATCAGTCATGCAGCCAGAATCATCAGATAATGACTGGCCACCATTACATTCTGCACACCCTCCACCTTATGACCCAGTCATACCTTAAGAAACTGATATTTCTCCCTCTCCGAGAGGACTAGTGGATGTGAATTTTGCAGAAACTCTTCCCCATATACAGCCCAAGTTACTTCCAGCATAAACAGTCCCTCTGGGCAGTTTAAAACATCAGGCTTCATCAGCAACGTTATTCAGTACCCATCATAACACGCTCAGATCAAATGTTAATGCCTAGAGCTAATAAAAGGTAACAGTTGCATCACAGACATAAATACAGAACAAATGTTAAACATATGGGAAAATTCAAAATATCTCTGATAACAGTTTGTCAGTAAAAACTGGCACTTTGAGTAAGATTAAGCATATTACTACCCAATTCCCAATTGTTATAGATGGGAGGAATATCAGTAGGCATCCCCTGCTAAGCAAACTCCAGGAGAAGAGATACATTTTGACCCTTCTACTGATTCAGATGTACCTCCTACGGAAATGCACCCATTCCGAGAAGTACCAAATCCAGTAGCTAAAGATAATGAGGCTGAACCTACTATCATGGTCTGTGGTAGATTTTCAACCAATTTTAAATTTTCTACCTTCCATTTGAACACGTTTGGCAAAACATGCAAAAATATTAGAAGGACACGTACAAGGGAAAAACCCCAATACTGAAGACCTAAGAGTGGTATTAAAAGCTTCCAAGCCTCCTGATATTAGGAAAATAGGGGATAAATCAGACATAGGTGAAAAATGCAAAAACATACAGATGATGAGTTTCTAGTTGCTTAAAAGCCATTACCACAGTTATGACCCCCACACTCCTAATTGTGCAAGAATAAAAGCTATTATGCAAAAAGAGAATGAATCTATTGATGCGTATTTACATCACATGACAGGCGCATTGAAGCCTCTTCTGGACATCCAGAGCCGATGGAAGGTGCAGCACTCAGTGGGTTGCCGGCAGCTTTTGTAGAGCGTTTACTACCAACTATTCAAGAACAGATTAAAAAGGTTTGTTCTGAACTGCCCTGGCCTAGGGATTCATGAAATTGTAAATCATGCACTATATGTAGTAGATAATATACTTGGAGAAGAAAAAGAACTAAGCACAGATCAGTAGATATTCAGCTCCAGTAATTCAATACTTATTCCTGGGGGCAAGGAAGGGGTAGGAAAAAATCATGGTGGGATGACGTAGATTCCATTTCTTTCAGCAGCCCCCAGGAGAGTATAAGTAAAATTATTATACCCCTGATTCGCCATAATCACCGCAAGGTGTTTAAATGCTTGTTTTAATTCTGGTCAGACTGGGCAGTGGTGAAATTAGTGTCCATTATCTGGGCAGCAAGTAAGTTTGCAAAATGCTCAGATACCACATCAACATGAAAGAAACCCTCCTGTATGAAACACTGCATGGCAGCAACCAGTGTGATAGCTCATTAGGACAGCCATGAGCGAGAACTACAGTTATTTCCCTCAATATTGATTGCTCAAGATGGCCCTTTTGTCAATGTTACAGTGCAAAATACACCTATCCCATGTCTTGTTAATACAGGTGCTACTAGATATATGATTACTTTGGCAAACATACACCAGTGGACCGATTCCTGTTCTCTTCTCCATCTCCTACCTAATCCTTTGTGTATTTATCCCCCAACTTTTTCCGCCTATACTGATCTCCTCCTAGTCTTATAACTTAACAGTTGTTAAAACTTACCTGCTTAAACAGATTGTTTTTCGCTTCCTCCCTGAGGTCTTTCTCTATGGGTGTACCCCCGCTCTGTTCACCCTGTGGGCTCACTCCCCTTCCCTCCCCTGCCCTCAATTCCCACACGCCCCCAGCACACCTACCTTTATTCTGCCCTTACTCCTCCCACTCAGCCTAATTACCCAATAATAGCACTGTCCTCATTACCCCATTTCCTTTCACCCCTCCCACTTAAACATATCACTCTCTCTAACACTTCACCAAATGAAGTACCCTCCTCATTCCCTTTTACACAGAGATAACCTTTATCTCTTCCTCTACCTCTCTTTCCTCATAGCCTGTTCCCTTCCGCAGAACTATACCCATTAAACTACCCCTTGTCTAGACATGCTCACTTTAATTCTCTACACCCTCCAGGCCCCATTCTTCCTTCTTGTATTCCTAATTCCCCTATGCTATGCTAGCTCATACTCCTCCAAAGCTCCTTCAATCTTACCTTCAACTCAAACTACCACACATACCCACCTTCAACCCCAATTATACACTCATTTCCATTCTATCTCCTCTTCCCTTATTCAACCTAACCCGCTACACCTTTTCTATCCTAAAACCTTCTCCACCTCAACTAAAATACTTACCCCTAAACTAATGTTAGATCTACCCACAGTCTTACAATGTAAACCCAAATGGCTAAAGGTTATTTCCTTCAATAACCTAGCCTTAGCTGGAGACATTCATCCCAACCCTGGTCCTAGTCCCCTTACAAACAACTCCTTCTCCCCATCTCCTTCTTCCCCTTCCTCCACCCACAATACTCTTAAGTTCTTTACAATCAACGCCCAGAGTCTCAGCAACAAAGTCCACCAATTTCAAGCTTGGCTAAGCCATAACCAATCTGCCATCTTAGCCATCTCATAAACTTGGCTCAAACCCCATGTTTCTGACTCCGAAATACTGCCTTCCAGTTTTCACACTCTCATAAATGACCGATTAAATAAAAAAGGCAGTGGCACTGCACTAATCTTCTCTAATCTTCTTACCTTAATTCCCCTTCAAATTCCAATCCCTCAATTCAATAATACTGAACTAACAGCTGGTCTATTAAAAATGAATAAACATAAGAATATCTGCATCATTGCCCTATATATCTCATCCGGTAATAACATCTCTACTCTTGAAGATATTCTTCTATGGGCCTCAACTGAAATTAAATATGAAACTTACATTCTAGGCGACGTAAATATTGACTGGAATAAAATCAATAGTCCCTCTCCCTCCCTATTCATTAACCTCTACAACTTTACTTAAGTAATCCTCTCCATTGCCCGACCCAACAAAACAAATCCCCCAGGATCCATTATAGACTGGATCCTAGTCACCCATCCAAATAAAGGGTTGGGAGGGTGGCCTAATGGCTAGGGTGTTTGCCTTACAAACACAAGGTACAGGGTTTGAATCTCGCAGGAGATAATTGGCTAGGCTTAAAATGGCTTGCAAGGGCAGTTAGCCTAGTACTAACCTATGAACCTATGAACTAACTCTGGCACCATTCCAGATACCATTAGTGACCACCTCCCAGCTTTCATTCATTGTGAAACTGCCTCTTCCCCACATCAGCATCAATACATTCTCACTCGCAACCTTAGCAGCTTTAACCCCACACTTTCTCAAATATTCTCAAACAAATGAACTAGCAAACTCTAAATACCCTTCCTCTTAACAAGGCTATAGATTACTTCAACTCTGTCTTCCTAGACACTCTAAACTCCCTAGCCCCAGTAAGAAACAAAAGGATAAAAACTAATACTGCTCCTTGCCTATCCAAAGAAACAAAACAAATTATGCATCAAAGGGACAAATCCTGGAAGCTTTACCAAAACAATAAAATGCCCAGTACCCTGCTCCAATACACACAACTCCGCAACCTTGCAAAACAACTAATCACTAAGGACAAAAAATCCTACTATAGTAATCTCCAGTCCAATAATAATAAAAACCCAAAACAATTCTGGAAATCCATTAATTCTCTTCTCAATCCAGGCTCCAAGAATAACCCCTGTTCTGACCCAAGTATATCTGACCTCGAATTAAGCTCACAATTCAACTCATTTTTATAGAAACTATTTCTGACCTGACCAAGACTTTTCCCAACAATACCCCACCTGTCCCTTATTCTTCTCCTTCTAAGCCTCCTAATAACCTTCCCCTTATGTCCGAGCTCAAACCTGTCTCTACTAATTTTATAAAAAGACTTTTATCCAAACTAAAACCTTGCTCCAATGCTCCTGATAATATTCCCTCCTCCTTCCTAAATGTGGGGCTGACGGTATAGCACTCCCAATCAGCATCATAATAAACAGATCCATAAAGGAATCATATGTACCCAAACTCTGGCGTACAGCCTACATTCTTCCTCTTCATAAAGGAGGCAAAAACACCATCATCTCAAGCTTCTTCCCTATTGCTCTGCTCTCTCCAATCTCCAAAATCCTAGAAAAATGTATCCACCTCCAACTTATGCCTTTCCTGACCCAGAACCAACTCCTTCCACCTACCCAGCATGGCTTCCGCCCAGGCCATAGCACTATAACTGTACTACTCTCCTTCTTAGAAAGTCAATCAAGCCTTAGATTCTGGACTCTTAGTATCCACAGTTCTCCTCAATCTTTCTAAAGCATTTGATACTGTTTCCCATAATCACCTTCTCTATCATCTCTCCAACCTTCATCTCTCACCAAATACTATATCTTGGTTCTCCAGTTACCTCAGACAGATCTCAAGCAGTTAAATGGAAGAACACCACCTCTACCTTCTTACCTACCCCAACCGGTGTACCTCAGGGGTCCATCCTCAGACCTATGCTTTTCAACATCTTTATCAATAACATTCATACAACTATTCCTGACGCCAAAGTTATTCAATATGCAGATGACTCAACTTTAGTCTGTACTGCCTCTAACCTTCCTGATCTGCTGACTAAAACACAAACTGCGCTTTCAACTACTGAGAATTGGATGCATCAAAACCACCTCTCACTCAATGCAAATAAATCAAAAATTCTACTACTCCCTCCCTCTAGGGCTTTCTCTTATGACAAAAATGTATTCAAAGTCCTTAGCCAAACCAACGCACCTATAGAAGTGGTCCCTTTTGCAAAACTTCTTAGTATTACAATAGACGAACACCTCAAGTCCGATATCCACATTCAACAAAATATAAAGAAAACCCACCAAAAGTTAGGTATGCTTTACAGAAACAATCTCTTTCTCTCCAACTCTACTAGGCATACCCTGGCCACTACTTACCTTCTCCCATCCTTATTATATGGAGCCCCTCTTCTAACTAATCTAACCTCTTCCATCACCTATAAACTAGAAAACTGCTATAATAAGATCTCTAAATGTGCCACCAAATCCAAAAATACCACCCATCATTACCTTACCCTTCATTCTCTGAACTGGCTAGAACTCACTAACTACCTAGACTACCTCCAACTTACCACAGCTCACAGACTTGTATTTCACCCAACAAAATGTCCAACAAATATCCTTCCCCCTTACACCCCTAACAGAACTCTCAGATCTGAACACCAAAACTTAATTACTATCCACAAACCTAAATGTCCTGCTGGCCAGTTTCTCCTCTCTTTCTCACTAGGCAAGTAATGGAACTCTCTCCCTTCCACACTAAGGACAATATCAAACTCAGAAAACTTCAAAACCCAGCTTTTTTCATACCTGGCATCCAAATGGAAATGTTCCTGCTTTCAACCGTCCTAATTCTATTAAGAAAATGCCCCAAGGAGTTTTTTTATTCTTCTGGTTCCTAACCTCTGTATAACTCCCATAACTATTTCCTAGATTGGATTCAAGCTCTCTGGAACTCCTATAGCTACTCTCACACGATTTCAACTTTGTAAATAATGTAAATAGCATCTTATTCTATATGAGTGCATGTAAAGTGTTTACCTTACGTACTTTAAATGAGTGCATGTAAAGTGTTTCCACACTTCAAATGTAAGAATGTATGTTCAAATGAAGCTGTACAGTACAACCCTTAGATCAATCATAGTGAACTTTGTTGATCATGCTTGCATCGAATGTACATATCTGTAAACTGTACTGTATACTGTATCTTTTATACTTTTGTATTCTTTATTGCATTATGTATTATGGAGCTTTTCTCACCGGACCTCCACTGAAAACGGGCACATTTGGGCCCAGTGGACTTCCCCGGTAATCAAACTGAAAATAAATAAATAAATAAATAACCCTGAACATCTTCCACTTTCTAAACCCAGTATTTTAGGTCTAGTCATGTCAAGAATTCCTTTAGACTACCCAAAACCTAAATCTATTCCTATTCAAATAGTCAGCTAAAAGATCAGCTTGCTTTTATTGTAGGAAATGTATCTGCTTAAAATCTGTTAGGTAGAGACTTACTATGTAAGCTTAGATGTACTGTTTATTGCACACCTGATGGTACATTCTAAATGTTCCAAAGTATTTTTTGTGATTATATTCAAACATCATTTGCACAGATGAAGATGCCTTTTTTGCTATTATAACATCAGAACAAAATGAAGAAAATGCCTGTATGTAGGAATTAAATGTTGTCCCTCTTCAGCAACACTGGACTACCCATGAAAACAAAATCAGACTTGTAAAGGATGCAGAACCTGGTGTATTACATTAAAGCCCTGTGAGCACCTGCCTATGGTAGTTCAGTATCCTTTGTCAGTAGAAGCAGAAAAAGGAAACAGACCTGTTGTTTTTACCTTGTTACAAGTTATCATTGTTACAACTCCCAGTCCTTGTAATACTCCTATTTTATCAGTTAAGATATTAATCACAGCATAAACATCCATATAACTGTTTACTAGGACAGCATGACCTCGCTCACCCTGACCCAATAAGCAGCGTTCTTACCTCCACTCGCTTATTTTACTTAGGAAGCAGCATCCCATCACTCACTTCCATTCAACCAAATAAGCTGCTCCCAACATCCAACACCAGATGGGGAACATCAGAGGACAAGCCTACCCCACTTCTCTGCCCACCAGCCTGACCAGGCTGTTTGCTCTCTCTCCTACCAAACTTCAAACAATCTAACCACACATTAAAATGGGGTTAAGCCAAACATCATTCAATGTACTCCATCCTCTCTAAACTAAACTAGATCCCTATCAACCTTCCAAAACCCTATCCTATAAATACCCAAAGCACCCAATTGCCTAAACGGTGGAAATAAACCAATAATCCCTCTCTAATCCTAAAATAATAACCAATAACCTTGTATAACCTCTGTATATTAACTAAATTCTCCCTTATCCTAACTACCATTAGTAGCTTTGTAATGAGTCCGAGGTCATTACCTGCAAAAGTACCACCAAAACACTTAATCTAATGCCACATGAAACACCACATTGCATACCATCATGCCTAACTGCAGCCCTATTTTACTGCCCAATATGTATAATAATGACAAAAATGAGATTTCCTTTCTAAAATCAGTTTAATAGCAATCCAGTCATCACACCTCCTAAATAAGTTTCATACATCCATAAAATAAATGTCACATGAACTGCAGCCCAGTGAACCTCCATTTACCAATGCCAACCCACTCAACACAACCTATCTTGAAGATAGCCAGTGTCTGTCAATCTTCACACTATCAAACCTACCCCAACCCTTCAAGCCAACGAATCACCAACCAAGATTAAGTTCACATAGCCTTGTCACCCATGCAGCTATACTACTCACAGCTAAATCCTCCTTGACCAGCTGAAATGCCTTACTTTGTTCTCCAAGCCTGACAAATAACTAAATATGTTCCACATAACTCCTTCCCACAGGCAGCTGCAAGATAAATATAATCTGGCAATGCCCCGCCATATGCCTTCCAACAACACAATGTTAACCAATCTGGCAATGCCCTACCATAAGCCTTCCTTATAAAAGGTGCCCCCAAACTCCTACAACAGGCCTGTAACTGACACACCTCTTCTAACACGAACACCACAATTCATGCCATTGCCATATTAAACAGATGAAAATGAATACTAATCCCCCAACAACTCCCACTAAACCTCCTACGGAACATCAAATTGGATTCCAAATATTTAACATCCTCCAACCGTCCTTCCATCCAATAAGCCACAACCCAACTCCCCCCAAATTATGCCCCCCAACCCAATACCTCCTATCACATTTGTAAACAAATGTAAATTCCCATGAACAGCCCTATCCATTTCCCAAAAGGCCATCCCACAGAAATGCTCCAAAAGGCACCACAATGATAAAATCATACACCAGTTTATTAACCTCCATCCAAAACAACCCAAGTAAACTGGTCGACATACAACTTCAATAGCCCAAGAAGCGGAACAACATCCTTAATCCACTGCTTGTCCTCAGCTATGTGTTACCTTTGCATCTGGTAAGAATAAAACATGCCCTATGTCTGCAAGGGAGCCCATAACAATGCCTTGCTTAAGCCTTCTAACTTTTGCATAGCCAACGAAACACCCAGTTCCTCACATAGCCCCCAAAATACCCGCATAACTACAATGCTCCATCAATTCTACCTACTCTTAAAAGTCATACATATACCAAACCGGTTCCCCTTTATAATTTCGAAATACTGAAATCTCGAATTTCAGTATCTTGAGACCATGAAGATGAATTTTTAAAATAGCGAAAGTGCATAATCGTGACTTTGAATATCTTGAATTTGCGGTTATGGCTTTACACTACATTACATGTGATGTTTTGTGTGGATGGTGTCAAGTGTAGTGTGTGGATTTAGGTGTGATTTAAGGTAAGTGAGTGTTTTGTAAGGGTTTTGGGTGGGAGTTTGAATGTATGTGAGTGTGTTTGTAAGTTGTACGTGTGGGTTAGGGTAGGCAGGTGAAAGTATGAGTGTGTAAGTGTTAGATGTGTTGGTGTTTGTATATATGTGTGTGTGTGTGTGTGTGTGTGTGTGTGTGTGTGTGTGTGTGTGTGTGTGTGTGTGTGTGTGTGTGTGTGTGTGTGTGTGTGACTGTAAAATGTCTGGGTGTGAGTTTGCTGTCTTTTTCTGTTTGTGCGATCCTGGAATTAGTATATATAAGTAGGGTGTGTGTGCGGGGTGCAGGGGGGCTTGCCCCCCTGATAATATGTAGTGTAGGTGTGTTGATTTGTGTTATTGTGTTTGTGTATGTTTTGTTGTTTGATTTGTTGTTGTGTGGATGGGATGGTGTATGTGTTGTGGGGTGCATAGTGTGTTAATGTTCGCGATTTTGTGTTTCACTGTTTTGGGGTTTTGAGTGTTCGCCTTTATGGTTTCAAGATACTGAAATTCGAGATTTCAGTATTTCGAGATTATAAAGGGAAACCACCAAACCACCCCCTACCAGTCCAAAGGGAAAGTCAAAGGGTGCACGTGTTACTCACTCTAAAGACCTTAACCTGGTATGTGACATTAGTAGAACCTGCCCAAAGGACAGATTTGTTTCCCAGAAGATACCACCTTTTGGAACAAACTCCAACTACATGTCAAACAAAAAACCTCATAGGCCCCCTTCCAACACAGTATGATCAAAAGGATGGGTAGCAGTAAATTCACCCCTGGTGTTCCATCCATGTCCCACTCAAAAAAGGACAATAGGCGCTGCACTTGGAAATAAGGGTTGAACTTGGGTAGCTTTAAGGGCCCTAGAACCATTAGCCTAATAACTTCCTGTGAGCCTATGATTGTTGTGATGCCATCTCCCCTTTGGGAGCCCCCGACCCTCCATAAGCAAACCCTAACCCTGATTTACCCTGCCACTAACATACCTCCACCTCACTTGCCCCTACACTATCCCAAACCACACAAACTCTGACGTCCCTTAATGAGTACCTAGTAAAGTAAGATTACCTGCAACCTCATTGTGTGACACTCCAGCAACCAAACATCCATCCCCAGCAGAAACCATTACCTTTCAAATCCATTTCTGTCAGGTCACTGACCATTGCTCTGTCTGCACTCTCACATCTGTGACCTCATTGCACACCACTCTAGTGACCAGAACATTCCCTGAAACACCCACCATCACTGTTCGAGCCCACTTTCTTCAGCTCACCAATCGATGCCCACTCAAATTCCATACCTCCACAATCTGCAAAAGAAAACAAATGAATCACCTGACCATTATGAGAAATGAAACAAAGATGGACTTTAAACCCTATACCTTGTGTCTATGAAGCAAGCACTATGACCCCCCCCCCTTCTACATCTACATTAAGCTACCTATGAGATCCAGGAACTCAAAATTGAGAACCCCAGAATTTAAAGAAGGGCCCAAGTAATGAGCTGAAATCTGTCCATTCTGCCACCTCAGAGCGGCAATGTCCACTTACTACAAAATAGCTGTCAAAGAGCATGCCAGCCACACCTCTCCACCTCCCCAAGCAACACATCTAGACAAAGCTATAAATAAAAGTGGGACAAAAGTGGCAAAAACAAAGTGCCCACAAATTACCACATAGGTGGTAATCCATTAAGTACAGAAGAAGTAATTAGGGACCTGGGGACCCAAGTTGATAGCAATCTCTCATTTGACAACCACGTGGCCAAAGTGGTTAGAAAAACATTTTATATAGCCCACCTAATCATGAAGGGAGTCACATCTAGATCAGGGGAGGTCATCGTGCCTCTTTACTCATCCCTCATCAGGCCCATAATTGAGTACAATGCCCCTTTTGGGATGTACTTTACCAGACACCTGCAGCAACTGGAAAGACCCCAAAAGTACCTCACCAAGAGGATCAAAGGGCTCAAACAGATGCCATATGCTGCCCGGTTAAAGAAACTCCAGCTCTACTCAGTGGCATACCGCCTGTTCAGAGGCGATCTGTGCCTGACGTATAAAGCCATGTCCAACCCGGAATTAATGGACATGCTGCACCTCAGAAAATTCAAATCCCATCGAGCTACGTGCTCGGGAGACTTGAACCTCAGCACTGAAATAAATAGGACATGCTGGAGGGACAGATTCATAACCCAGAGGCTCCCTTCACTCTGGAATAAAATCCCAGTCCAGGTTAGGCAGAGTCCCTCATTGACTCTCTTCAAGAGGAATCTTGATGAGTGGATGGGAAATCGTAGGTTTACCCCGGGTATCACTTCTGTGTCACTGTTAGACAGAGGCACGGTATACTAACCTCGAAAAAGGGCATAGCAAAATAAATTTAAAATGGGTGGCGAAAGCCAAACACATTCTGGCTAGGCTTATAAATGCCCTAGGGCAGATAGCCTAGTACGAACCTATGAACCTATGAACCTAAAGGCCCAACATAGGGACAGTTTTAAAGTATCACTCTGTTAAACTTAGACAGCTGACAGACAACTGGTGATGCATCAGCATGAAGTCTCAGGATAGGAAATCTGAAGCCTTCTGCTTGTCATCCTTCTCTAACCACAAACCCCACGGATTTACTATTAATTCACCAGGAAGAACAGAGTGTTATGAAAATGGAACAACATGAATGCAAAGGCGTAGAAACAGAGATACTTACCAACTTAACTTGGTGCCAAAATAAGGCTCTGCCTCAGCACGGTGTTTCTGGTGGCTGAGCAGCAGTGTCTGTACTAACGTTCAAGTGATTTGGCCCAAACGAAAATAGTAGGGGAAACAGAACCATGACCACAATCCCAGACATGCTACAAATCTCAGGCAGCCAAGCAGCACTCTGCTGTACAGTACTGCAACTGAACAACCCTCAAAGACTGCTCTTACAAACTTATGAAGTTGATAGAATAACCTGATTTGCCCTCCAACATGCCTCTCCACCTCAAGAATTATGGACTAAACTATAAATAAATGCAGGAAAAAAGTCACAAAAATAGAGACGATCTATGTTTACTCTTTTTTTATTTGTAATATTGTTCTTACAAACTTAGAAATCTGATAAATAATATTGCATTAGCATGAGTTTCTGAAGGATAGGAAGTCTGAAACTCAAACTTCCATCATACGCACCTACGTTTAGGCTTTAAAGATTTGCCAGTAGTTTGGCAGATAACCACAATTTTAAGAAAATAGACCAAAATATAACGCAACTAAATTATGAGGCAAAATTCTGGATGATCAGCACATACCTCTTATCCTCTTAGAGCAAGAAGCCAGACAAAACCACAACCCAGCTGACGGCCCACCCGATATAAGGACAACATTCCAAATGGCTCTCACAAACTTAAAATCTAACTGAATAACAGATCAGGCATTAGCATGAACTCCAGAATGGTATGAAGTCTGAAACGCAAGTCTATGCCATCACTTACAAATGTCAGTCCTCAGTGATTTGCACTAATTTGCTAGAACACATTATTTATGAAAATTGCCAAAATATGGGGCAAAATCTGTCGTTTTTCTTTTTTATTTTTTTTTTTTTTTATGAAATCCATATAGCTGTGAGGCATGATTCTGTGCAACTCTGTACAGTGTAGAAGTATGCAAAGAACTAAACTACAGTCAAGGCTACCCAAACAATCCTTTTTTGTGCTGCAGCAGGCAAACACCACCACATATCCCCTAGAGCAATGCACTGCAACCCCTCCGGGCCACTTCCTCATGCAATCTAGCCAATGCCACCACCACTTTTTTTTCTTTTTTCCTTTCCCCCTCCCTTCAACAACCTGAAAAATCTACACCACACATGCACAGTGACCCACCAACCAACCACCTACAGCCCATGAAAACCAGCCACGGCTCGACTGGAACCAAAGCAGCCATGGATAAAAAAAAAACATTGCAGCATCCCACAACCACCACAGAACACTCTGCACAGTATTTGACCCAACATCCAATGGCCCAGACCCCCTGTGCCATGGCACTATACCATTACTCATCTCTTTATCAACCATGTAAGTGCACATACCATTGTCCCACTCACTTTTCAATGACAAGGGAGATTTGGATTTAGTTTAAAAATATTTACAGCCATTCGGTAAACACCACCAAAAATTCCCATACTAAACCAGAGGTTGCATGTGCCACAGTGGCTTACCTCCACTGAAACTCACATTTATTGAAAGCAACATTCTGGACAGTTCAATGGTATGCAGCAAAACCCCTCCCCCCAGCTAGAGCAACAGTGTTCATTTTAACAAATGATTTCTGCAGGATTTCCTTATGTAGGGACTTCATTCTTTAGACCATCCCAGCAGTTTATCAGAACACCATAAATTTTATGAGAACCAGACCACCGATTTGAGCCCAATGGTCAACTGACATGGGCATGTCATACCTCTCAACCTCTCAGAACAAGAACTGAGAACAGTGAACTGATCGAAGGAAGGACACTAAGGAAACTCGGAGCTATAATATATAACATTAAGTATCCTGTTTTTGTTTATTTTGTTCTTTATTTCTTTGTTATTTATAGCACTTTGTGTACTGTGTATTTTTCTAGCTAGTTTCACTGTGTGTGAGGTATTAACTGGAAATTGTCCACCTTTATTAAGCATCTGTTGGGTTGTTTGTTTCTGATAACTGGTTACAGTAAACTCTTTTTCTAGAGGCTCCTTTAGCTGTTTAAAACTTTCATTTAAAGGCTCACTGCTACTTTTCAGCTGTGAAACATTTCTGCAGTTTGTTCTAAGTAGTGGGGATATTTGTAGCATTTCTATATTCAGGCTTGTATTTGGGCCTAGTGTTTGTGGAGGCTGTGTGTCTGAGCACATATTCAGAGACATTGGTTTGGCCAAAGCCATCAGGCATTTCTGTGAGAGAGAATTGTTTGAGGTCATTGGCTGACTGAGGTCACCTGGACTACAGCTTAGACTAAGCACCTCTTTGGTTCTTTTGAGATTTCTTTCTTAAAAGCTGTCTCAGGTTTCAACTTTCTGTTACCTAAGAAGTTCAGTTGTGAATGCTCTGCCATTTCACAGTGAACTGATCGAAGGAAGGACACTGAGGAAACTCGGAGCTATAATATATAACATTAAGTATCCTGTTTTTTGTTTATTTTGTTCTTTATCTCTTTGTTATTTATAGCACTTTGTGTACTGTGTATTTTTCTAGCTAGTTTCACTGTGTGTGAGGTATTAACTGGAAATTGTCCACCTTTATTAAGCATCTGTTGGGTTGTTTGTTTCTGATAACTGGTTACAGTAAACTCTTTTTTCTAGAGGCTCCTTTAGCTGTTTAAAACTTTCATTTAAAGGCTCACTGTTGCTTTTCAGCTGTGAAACATTTCTGCAGTTTGCTTCCTCACCCTCCCTGCTGGTATAGTGTTTTTATAGTTAGTGGCTTTGCAGTTGCCCGCCCCTAGTGTAAATTTGATCTGGGACCCTCCTCCAAGTCTAGTGTCATTACCTCATTCTACCCAGTAAAGGGAGAACATATGAGAAGGCCAATCAGCTTAGTTTCGGCTACTCCTTTCTCTCTTTCCTTTTTCTCTTTCCACTAAAAAAAAAAAAAAAAAAAAACAATTATCTGCTTTTACTGTATTTGTGTTTTTTCCTACTTTATTTTGCTTTTGCGTCATCTTAAAAGTACTCAATTGTATTTATTACTGCTTGGTGTAACTTATTCTAAGCCTTTTAGTTTAAGCACTTGGGCTTTAGACCAGTTGTTTTACATTAGGAAGGTCTGTGGGCTGCACTGTGGTGGCAGGACAGGTAGCTTACATCCTTCTAAGTTGGGAACTGCTGATTGAGGGCTCAGTGTGTGTTATTCTAAAAGTATATTAGTTCTGGTTTAAGCACCTGGGCTTCAGGCCAGTTATTTTACATTAAGAAGGTTCATGGTCTGCACTCTTGTGGGAGAAGAGGCTGGACTCTGCCCTTCTGAGCTGGGAATTTCTGGTTAAAGGCTTATAGTGCCTGCATATTTGAACTATTTCTTACTGTAATTGGTACACCTTGTTTGCTGTAGCATAGACTAGATCCAGGCCTGCTGAATCTAGTTTTGTTTGTATGCTTGTTATTTCCCTGAAAAGCTAATTCCACCTAAAACGTGGCTTTTCAGCTCTTCTGTGGATCCCTAGTGATATCTGCATTGCTTACTGTACTTATTTCCTTGTTTCACTTGAAAGAAAGTTACTGTTTGTCATTTTTGCATTTAAGTTACCTGGCACTTGCTCACTAAAGCAATTATATAAGTCAGCACTAAAAACTTAAAAGCACTACACCCTCACAAACTCCCCCTGGAGTACCTTGCTCCCCATTGGCCATTTTTTTCAATTATAAAGAAATTCCCAATACTATTCTGGCATGTCCAAAGGTCAGTTGTCAATCTCCTCTCCAGTCCAGCTGGTGAATCTGGGAATCTTGAGGCAATGTTACAACTGCCTCATGTACACAGACAACCCTCTCCTCCTCTCAACAAATTCCAACACATGTGAGAGATGCAACCATATAGCCAAACTGGAGGCTAAGCTCTCAACTCAGTACTGGCGTAACCAGTCAGGAGGAGAAGGAAACCACACTCACTACAATTCCAGTCTCACATAGACCTACCACGACAGCAAACCAAACACATAAACACACAAAAACATACTTGGAGGCTCTAAATAAAAATCTGCCTAAGCAGCAGAGACCTCCAAAGCAGACACCCAAGCAACCGCTACCCCAAAATAAAACACGTGCAACACATAGCTCACAAAGCCAGTGTGCCGAACAGTCACAGCCCTTAAGGCTAAACAACACACCTGATACACTTGTAATAGGTGACTCTATCATCAGGCACACTGACATCCCACTCACCAGGCTGAACAAGGAGAAGGTCATGGTGAGCTGCCTGTCGGGTGCTAGGATCCGTCACATAACACAAGCACTCAGGTCACTCCAAGGCAAGTACAAATATGACTCAGTCATTGTCCATGCTGGTGTGAATGACCTGAGACGTACCTCCCTGGACTACATGAAAAGAGACATAGAGGAGCTCTCTGAGCATGTAGCCCAGGCCAGTATGACCCTGACCTTGAGTAGCATCTTACCCTCACCAAGAATGATGCCACAGTATGAAGACAAGATTATCAATTTCAACAATTGGCTTAAGTATTGGTGTCATTCAAAGGGGATCCAGTGCCTGTCAGCCTGGGATGACATGCTCGACAAGCCACGATGCTTCGCTAGGGATGGCTTGCACCTGTCACCCCTGGGCTTTCGGATATTGGCAAAGGCTCTTGCTACCCCCATAGTGCCGTTTTTAGGCAAGGCTCAAAAGACAAACCCACCTCCATAGGTATCACAAGGGATAAGAAACTAAGAGTAATGCTACTCAACGCCAGAAATCTAAACCTCAAGATGCATGCACTCAAAACTCTCCTTAGCATGGAGAACATCGATATCTGTGCAGTAACAGAAACCTGGTTCAAGGCTCTCGAGAGCACCCCAGCACTACCAGGTTATACCTCATACCATGCTTTTCGGCCCCAAAACTTGGACCGAACCACAAAAGGAGGGCGAGTATCAATATTCGTCAAAGATACCCACACCTCCAGGTTGGTGGCACAGCACGAAGCATCAGAGACTATCCATGTGCAACTAACAGTGGGTAAAACTGCCTTCCAGTTTATAGCCTGCTACAGACCACCCTCCCAAACCCAGGAACCCCACTCGGCCTTCCTGAGAATACTGGAAAATATGAAGGTCTCTCCAAACACCATTATATTGGGTGACTTCAACTACCCAACCATAGACTGGGAGCATTACTCTAGCTCCAACACCCTATACCAAAGGTTCCTAGAATTTATAAACTCAAATGCTATGGAACAACTTGTTACCACTCCCACAAGAGGGGAAAACATACTGGACCTGATCATCACCAACATGGGGACTCTATGCTCCAGACCAGAAGTGTATCCCTCACTGGTAAGATCAGACCATAAACTAATCTCACTGGATATTCATATCCCGACCCCACCCCATGCCCAGAAAACCACAGTGAAAAACTTCTCTAAAGCAAATTTCACACTCCTCAAAACCAAGGTGGAATCCTTCAAAGCCCCCGGGCCTGTGGATAATACGGCTCAGACCACAAAATCCTTTATAAACGCATTCTATAAACACCTTCAGGAATGCATGGATCATGCAATCCCAAATAAAATCAAAGACCCAATCCTCCAAAGGCAGATGTCCTGTCTGGTGGACCCCAGCCATAAACAAACTATACAATAGAAGGAGGAAGCTACTATATGATAGAGCAAAATCCCAAAAAGGGAAGGCATCTCTGATCAGTATTAGCAAAAAATTGTGGGCACTCATAAAATCGTCTAAGGCCAGCTTCGAGAAAAAAATTGCACAGGACACTAAGGATAATCACAATGCTTTCTTTAGTTATGTTAGGAACCTGGGTGGGAATTCCCAGATATGCTCAGAATTACTCCAAAATGACAAAAAATACACCAAACCCACAGACATTGCCAACATCCTAGCTGACAGGTTCAGCGCAAACTCCCCCCCCCCCACCAAAAGGGCTAATATCTATCCCAGCAGAGTGCTGCCCCCCTGACATCTCAGATGCTCAGGTAAGAGCTGCCCTCTCCAAAGCAAGAAACACAGCATCAATGGGACCAGATGGTGTCCCGGGCTGCGTCCTACATGAACTCCAAGAAGAGCTAAACCCAAACCTAAAACTACTGTTCAATCTTAGCCTTACTACAGGATATGTACCCAAAGAGTGGCGTACAGCAACAGTGGTCCCTCTCCACAAAGGTGGTGCCTCAACGGATCCTGGAAACTATCGCCCCATAAGTCTCACTAGCTTGGTCTGCAAAGCTATGGATAGGATCATCATGGACCTTATAAATAAAGATATTGGGGACCTGCAAACACTGGATCCTACCCAGTTTGGCTTTGTTAAGGGCAGATCCTGCCTCTTGAACCTGGTCAATTTCTTTGAAACAGTCACCAAGGCCATTGACAAGGGGAAGGTGGTCCACACAGCCTACCTGGACCTCGCAAAAGCCTTTGATACAATACCCCATTCCGGCATTATAGATAAGCTCACCAGCTTAAATATAAACCCCTATGTCACTAGATGGGTTGCAAACTGGCTCAAGGACAGAACCCACATGGTTAGAATAGCTGGAGCCATGTCAGACTCCAAACCAGTTACAAGTGGCGTCCCACAAGGCTCAGTCCTGGGACCTCTCTTGTTCGGTATATATTTCTCGGAGGTACAGGCCAACATGGAAGGACTGTGGCTGACCAAGTTCGCAGATGACTGCAAACTGGGTGCCATAATAGACTCTCCAGCTGACACAAGCATCCTCCAAAAGGGCCTCATAGAAACAGACAACTGGTGCCAGAGCCATGGCCTCAAGCTAAACGCCAAAAGTGTATAGTCATCCCTTTGGCAAAAACAAAGTGCCAAATTACCACATAGGTGGTAATACATTAAGTACAGAAGAAGTAATTAGGGACCTGGGGACCCAAGTTGATAGCAATCTCTCATTTGACAACCACGTGGCCAAAGTGGTTAGAAAAACATTTTATATAGCCCACCTAATCATGAAGGGATTCACATCTAGATCAGGGGAGGTCATCGTGCCTCTTTACTCATCCCTCATCAGGCCCATAATTGAGTACAATGCCCCTTTTGGGATGTACCTTACCAGACACCTGCAACAACTGGAAAGACCCCAAAAGTACCTCACCAAGAGGATCAAAGGGCTCAAACAGATGCCATATGCTGCCCGGTTAAAGAAACTCCAGCTCTACTCAGTGGCATACCGCCTGTTCAGAGGCGATCTGTGCCTGACGTATAAAGCCATGTCCAACCCAGAATTAATGGACATGCTGCACCTCAGAAAATTCAAATCCCATCGAGCTACGTTCTCAGGAGACTTGAACCTCAGCACTGAAATAAATAGGACATGCTGGAGGGACAGATTCATAACCCAGAGGCTCCCTTCACTCTGGAATAAAATCCCAGTCCAGGTTAGGCAGAGTCCCTCATTGACTCTCTTCAAGAGGAATCTTGATGAGTGGATGGGAGATCGTAGGTTTACCCCGGGTATCACTTCTGTGTCACTGTTAGACAGAGGCACGGTATACTAACCTCGAAAAAGGGCATAGCAAAATAAATTTAAAATGGGTGGCGAAAGCCAAACACATTCTGGCTAGGCTTATAAATGCCCTAGGGCAGATAGCCTAGTACGAACCTATGAACCTATGAACCTAAAGGCCCAACATAGGGACAGTTTTAAAGTATCACTCTGTTAAACTTAGACAGCTGACAGACAATTGGTGATGCATCAGCATGAAGTCTCAGGATAGGAAATCTGAAGCCTTCTGCTTGTCATCCTTCTCTAACCACAAACCCCACGGATTTACTATTA
>NC_056725.1:1351990557-1352060557 GCF_019279795.1 Protopterus annectens
TATCCCAGCAGAGTGCTGCCCCCCTGACATCTCAGATGCTCAGGTAAGAGCTGCCCTCTCCAAAGCAAGAAACACAGCATCAATGGGACCAGATGGTGTCCCGGCTGCTCGTCCTACATGAACTCCAAGAAGAGCTAAACCCAAACCTAAAACTACTGTTCAATCTTAGCCTTACTACAGGATATGTACCCAAAGAGTGGCGTACAGCAACAGTGGTCCCTCTCCACAAAGGTGGTGCCTCAACGGATCCTGGAAACTATCGCCCCATAAGTCTCACTAGCTTGGTCTGCAAAGCTATGGAAAGGATCATCATGGACCTTATAAATAAAGATATTGGGGACCTGCAAACACTGGATCCTACCCAGTTCGGCTTTGTTAAGGGCAGATCCTGCCTCTTGAACCTGGTCAATTTCTTTGAAACAGTCACCAAGGCCATTGACAAGGGGAAGGTGGTCCACACAGCCTACCTGGACCTCGCAAAAGCCTTTGATACAATACCCCACTCGGGCATTATAGATAAGCTCACCAGATTAAATATAAACCCCTATGTCACTAGATGGGTTGCAAACTGGCTCAAGGACAGAACCCACATGGTTAGAATAGCTGGAGCCATGTCAGACTCCAAACCAGTTACAAGTGGCGTCCCACAAGGCTCAGTCCTGGGACCTCTCTTGTTCGGTATATATTTCTCGGAGGTACAGGCCAACATGGAAGGACTGTGGCTGACCAAGTTTGCAGATGACTGCAAACTGGGTGCCATAATAGACTCTCCAGCCGACACAAGCATCCTTCAAAAGGGCCTCATAGAAACAGACAACTGGTGCCAGAGCCATGGCCTCAAGCTAAACGCCAAAAAGTGTATAGTCATCCCCTTTGGCAAAAACAAAGTGCCCGCAAATTACCACATAGGTGGTAATCCATTAAGTACAGAAGATGTAATTAGGGACCTGGGGACCCAAGTTGATAGCAATCTCTCATTTGACAACCACGTGGCCAAAGTGGTTAGAAAAACATTTTATATAGCCCACCTAATCATGAAGGGATTCACATCTAGATCAGGGGAGTTCATTGTGCCTCTTTACTCATCCCTCATAAGGCTCATAATTGAGTACAATGCCCCTTTTGGGATGTACCTTACCAGACACCTGCAGCAACTGGAAAGACCCCAAAAGTACCTCACCAAGAGGATCAAGGGGCTCAAACAGATGCCGTATGCTGCCCGGTTAAAGAAACTCCAGCTCTACTCAGTGGCATACCGCCTGCTCAGAGGCTATCTGTGCCTGACGTATAAAGCCATGTCCAACCCGGAATTAATGGACATGCTGCACCTCAGAAAATCCAAATCCCATCGAGCTACGCGCTCAAGGGACTTGAACCTCAGCACTGAAATAAATAGGACATGCTGGAGGGACAGATTCATAACCCAGAGGCTCCCTTCACTCTGGAATAAAATCCCAGTCCAGGTTAGGCAGAGTCCCTCATTGACTCTCTTCAAGAGGAATCTTGATGAGTGGATGGGAGATCATAGGTTTACCCCGGGTATCACTTCTGTGTCACTGTTAGACAGAGGCATGGTCTACTAACCTTGAAATAGGGCATAGCAAAATTAATTTAATATGGGTGGCGAAAGCCATACACACTCTGGCTAGCCTTATAAATGCCCTAGGGCAGATAGCCTAGTATGAACCTATGAACCTATGAACCTAAACCTGACAAAGCTATAAGGAACAATGGGATGAAGGCTCAAAATAACATTGCTCTTACAACATAAGTTAATAGAATAACAGGTTTGCCGTAGGATGAAACTTCTGACAGGTACAAAGTCTGAACCTACATGTCTTTCATTTAATTTCTGACTTCAATCTCAAATGATGTGCCCCTTACCTGCCAGAAAACCACCATGTTATGAGAAGCAGACCAAAATATGAGGCAAAATCTAGACCTCCTGTGAAATTCTGTACAGTGTAGAGATATGAGTCTATAGCAGCTACAATAAGCAATAATCCTGGCCACTTCCCAGCCTCACAAGAGTCCCACCAACCCCCCACAACCATTCGTACCTCACTGTGCATGAGCAAAATTGCCATTATTTGTGGGAAGCTCCAGACACGTTCTTCAATTCGGGGACTGCTAACCCCTGTTTCCACTGTCCCAAGAACACCAATGAGTCACTCAAGCCCTTTACAGGAAAAATACACAAACCACCACTAAAAACACACCGAGAAGATGCCAACAAAAATTAACACAAATAGGGGATCAAGCCACACAACTACCAAGTCCCCTCAACCACCGACATGTTTAAGAGCAAAACAGGGAACAAACAAGGCCACCAATACCCCACACTGCACTAAAACCTGACTAACATGAGCCCCCAATGAACCACACCATAAGTCCCAGCCACACCTAGACCCAAATACCCCCTACTTAAACACAAAACTCTCTGCCTATTCTCAAAAAAAAATTATATATATATATATATATATATATATATATATATATATATATATACAGACCACCTGCCACCAACCAATACCCGGAGGCCTACCTTTTCTCCTGGAATATCTACAGATCATGGGAGAACCTTGCCTTAGCAAGTCCATGCCAGAATGTGATTCCTTACCCAGTTACACTTACATAAAACCCATTAAGCCCCTCCCTCCCTTACTTCATTTCCTCCCAATCATCCTTCATTCCCTTTTAACCCTTTCATTATTTCCCCCCACCCTCCTTCCTTACCCTCTTAATTCCCACTGTTTCGACCTAACCCCACCTAAAAATGTACCTGGACAAATTGGTTTGTAACCAAACCTCATTTAGCTTCAATAACTGACTGTAAACAAGACAGTATTTTTATTTTGACTTAATCAGCAGAATTTGGATTTAAGGGTAACAGATATAAATTGCAGTTATGAAAACCACAGGATCAATACCTCGGCCATCTTACCTCAGAAGGTGCTAGACGGATTTTGCCTTCATACATTGCTGTTATCCAAACTGCACCATGCCTTATTATATTAAAACAGTTGCTAGCTTTTTTGAGTTTAAAAAGTTACTGTTAACAATGGATTTCTAACTACTCGAAAATAGTGAAACCTCTGTTACCAGAATTATTAAAGAAAGATATTCCTGAACTTTTACCCTGACAAGATTACCATAAACAAGCTTTTGTGAAATTGAAATCATTACTTTTAAATCCTCCTGTGCTTGGGTTGCCAGATTATTCAAAAATATTTGTTCTGTCTTATAGGGAAAGAAATAAAATAGCATTAGGATTACTAACACAAATGGTTTTAGACATATTGCTTATTTTAGTATGAATCTTGATCTTGTAGCTGTAACTTTCCCCCACTGACTTAGGGCAGTGGCCATGACAGCACTCATAGTAGATATGGCAGCTGTACTGACTTCTGGGCACAAGCATTATGTGGTAGTTCCACATGCTGTAGAAGCTTTCTTACTGAAAACAAAAACAATATTTATCTGCAGCACAATTGTCTAAATATGAATTGTCTTGACTTAACTCGCTCAAGCCTAAAACGCTTTTATGTATACTTCCAGTTCACACCCATGCCTCCTTATAGCATCCAGAACTATTTTGGGTCTGGCTTCTTTAATTAAGTCAAAATGTAAGAAAGTGATGGAACCAATAAACCCAAAACACGAATATATTGTAAAGAAAAAGGTGTACTTGCTGTAGAGGGAAACATACTTTATTCCAATAAAAGGTGAGTGCTTTTGAGGTTACCCTCTTCTTCAGACCTTAATAAAAACTAAAAATACATTCACAGTTTAAATATATAAAGCAGCCAATAAAAACTTGCAATAAAAAATCCATGGGGCAAGCCCCTTTTCCTTAAAATAGGCTTTAAAGAAACAGCGCTGTTCAAACCAGGTGGAGCATAAGCCTTGAAGTCAACTATCCACCTTAGCTCTATACATTCAGTCTCATTACAAATGTCTCCTTCTCTAAGGCTTTCATTAATTTTTTTGTAATACTAAAAACTTAAAGGTGTGCTGAGCACCACAGTCAGATACATGCTTAGCTAGTGCATTTGTAGATTTATTGTTGTGTATATCATTTAAGTGCTCCATAACCCTCTCTTTCAACATACTGTTAGTTTTACCTATGTAGAATGCACTGCATAGGTTGCACTTAGCTAAATGCACTATATTTCTGGTGCAACAATCAGCATAAAAATGAAATTCTATAGATGTTAAATGCAGCTGATGTTTGACCATGCAAGTGGACCATATACTTGAACAAATCTTACATGCCCTACAGGCATATGTGCCTTTACACTGCAAAGTGAATTTTTCATTCATTCTGTTACTTTTATAGCATAAACGTTGTTTCAAGTTTCTACTGTTCTTAAAACTAAATCTAAGAATATAGCCTACAACCTTACCAATCTCTGGATCTGTCAATAAAATGGGCCAGTTCTTCTTTACTATGTCACAGATTTTATTGACATCACTAGAGAAAGTCAAGCACAACCTATTAAACATTTCTGTCCCCTTTCTTCCTCCATCATGTACAGTAGTAGTATGTCCTTCAGAGAAGTATGGTCTAATTTTATTACATTCCAAGATACTTGTTTCCTCTATAGCTTTGTCTACTTCATGTATCTTGTATCCCCTATCAGCAAGATCTACTCGTAAATTCACTAATACTAAGACTAATGTCTCTTGTAGATCTTTCTCATCAGTATACAGCTTCCTATGAAGTAAAACTTGATTCTTGACTATATTCCTAGCTATATGTCTGGGGTGCATACTCGAGCAGTGGAGGTTCTTATTCTTCCTACAGCTTTTCCTATGTAGCTTGGTCGAAATATTGCCAAACATATTCTTATTGATGTTAATAGCTAAGAAATCGATCTTCATTTCAGAACAGCAGATAGAAAATGAAAGATAGGTAGTAGTATTCCCTTAAAATCTGACAAAGCTCTCTAGCTGTATCTTATCACCATGCCACGTAAATAAGATATTGTCCACAAAGTGTTTGTAAAAAGTGACATATTGTTTAAACATGTCACCACAGAAGGTCATCTTTTTCTCCCAGTGGGCCAGCACAATGTTTGCATGTGTATTTGCACATTCTGTGCCCATAGCAACCCCCACGCTTTGGAGAAAAAACTCATTTTCAAACAAAAATATATTGTTTTCTAGAATGAGATCTAATAGGGTGCAGATCATATTGATTTTAATGGTGGATAACTTACTCTCTTTACTCAAAAAGTGCCTAACGTTCTCAATTCCCTCATCATTGGGAATCACCGTAAATAGAGAGTTCACATCAAGTGTTACAAAAAGCACATTGCTGATGTAATTGTCATTCAAGCAACTGGCCCAGTCATACATTTGTTCCAAAAACTGCTTACTGTCTTTCAGTACTGTGTCTATTGTGTTCAATACATTCTTGAGCTGTTTTTCCATGTATATAGACATGGGTTAGGTTAACCATCCTCTACCCAACACAATAGGTCAGAGAGGAGGTTTCAACTGATCTTTGTGGATTTTGGGTAAACCATATATAACCGGTATTGTGGGATGTTCAACAGAAAAATATGTAAAAAGTGAGTAATCAATTTGATTTGTCATAAGTAGATCATATATGTAAAAGTTTAATCTGTTTATGATACTATTCACTTGAAATGTTTGTAGAATAACATAAACTCTACTATCATATAGCATCTCACGCATTTTATCAATATATTCTATTGTGTTAAAAACAACTATCCCACCACCCTTGTCTGCAGGTCTAATAACTAAATGTTCAGCTCTAGTCAATACACCTAACATTTCATTCTCCTTAGCTGTCAGGTTATAAAAAAGATTTTTAGACTTATCATTCATTGGCTTCCTCAAGTCTTCCTCACACATTTTAACAAATGCTTCTATAGCTGGTGAGTAGTTGGGTACAAAACAACTAGGCTTCTTAAAATCACTAACATTCATATGTCTCACATCGCCATCCACAAAAATGGTTTTGAGCATAATATTTCTAGCAAACATGTTTAATTCAAGAACAGTGTCTACCAAATTCATTCTGTTCGCTGGTACAGAAGATAGATCTTTTATTTAACACAGATATTTGTTCAGTGGTTAAGACCACAGAGGATAAATTAAAGACTAGATTGTTTACTTGTGGTTCCGTGTGACCGGACCCTTGTAAACTGGGGGATTGGATTGTACCTTCCCACATCTCTTGAGACTTCAAGACCTCCCTGCCCTTGTATCTTGACTTATGGGCAGAGCTTTTTCCAAAAAAATTGCTGAACGGTGGGAGTCCAATAGGTTGTTTGTTAACTAAAGGAGTATTTCTACCCATAGTTACAACTTTCGGTCTAACAACAGGTTCTTTGGCTACAACATCCATGTTGTTAGGTGTTAAAATGCTATCACAAATATTTGCTGAGTCATTCAATTCAGTACCATTTAAATCTACACCTAGATCAACAACATTATTTATACTAAGTGTATTCATATTACTCACATTAGAAACAGGTCCATTAAGATTGGCCTGAATTGTAGGTACTTTACCATATTCCATTAATGCACTTGGCTCACAAAGTGAGCTGGACCCTTTCGTATTCAACTGTTTGGATGCAGCAATGTCTACATCCTGCTGACTCAATAGTTCTTCCCTTTGTGCTACATCACAATTGATGCTTACATTGTTTGTAGTTGCCGTTAGGGGGCTCCGCACATTAGAAAGTTCATTGGTTTCATTACGAATTAATGAGTCTTGCGGTGCTATCTCAAGTGCTTTTTTTAGAGAAATGTTCATGTTAGAGGGTTATGGAGCACTTAAATGATATACGCAACAATAAATCTACAAATGCACTAGCTAAGCATGTATCTGACTGTGGTGCTTAGCACACCTTTAAGTTTTTAGTATTACAAAAAAATTAATGAAAGCCTTAGAGAAGGAGACATTTGTAATGAGATTGAATGTATAGAGCTAAGGTGGATAGTTCATAGGTTCATAGGTTCGTACTAGGCTATCTGCCCTAGGGCATTTATAAGCCTAGCCAGAGTGTATGTGGCTTACACCACCCCTTAGGATGAGAATACTACGCCCTTTTAGGGTACTATGCCTCTGTCTAGTAGTGACAAAGAGATGACCCCCGGGGTAAACCTACGATCTCCCATCCACTCGTCGAGATTTCTCTTGAATAGAGTCAGTGAGGGGCTCTGCCTAACATGGACTGGGATTCTGTTCCAGAGTGTAGGGAGCCTCTGGGTTATGAATCTGTCCCTCCAGCACGTTTTATTTATTTCTGTGTTGAGGTTTAAGTCACTTGTTCTCGTGGCTCTGGTGGATTTGGATTTTCTGAGGTGGAGCATGTCCATTAATTCAGGATTGGACATGGCCTTGTACGTCAGGCACAGATCACCTCTGAGTAGGCGGTATGCGACTGAATAGAGCTGGAGTTTTTTCAGTCGGGCAGCATATGACATATGTTTAAGACCCTTTATCCTCTTGGTAAGGAACTTTTGGGGTCTTTCCAACTGCTGCAGGTGTCGGGTGAGATACATCCCAAATGGGGCATTGTACTCAATCATTGGCCTGATAAGAGAAGAGTACAGGGGCACAATGACCTCTCTTGATCTAGATGTGAAACCCTTCATGATAAGGTGGGCAATATAGAAGGTCTTCCTAACCACTTTGGCAATGTGAGTGTTAAATGAGAGGTTACTGTCAACCTGGGTCCCTAGGTCCCTGATTACCTCTTCCATACTTAATGGATTACCGCCTATGTGGTAATTTGTCGGTACCTTGTTTTTCCCAAAGGGTATGACTATACATTTTTTGGCATTTAGCTTAAGGCCATGGCTCTGGCACCAATTATCCGTTTCTATGAGGCCTCTCTGAAGGATGTTTGTGTCCGCTGGAGTATCAATTATGGCCCAGTTTGCAGTCATCTGCGAACTTTGTCAGCCACAATCCTCCTATGTTTGCCTGTACCTCGGAAAAATAAATGCCGAACAAGAGGGGTCCCAGGACTGAGCCCTGTGGGACACCGCTTGTGACTGGCTTAGTGTCTGACATAGCTCCAGCAACTCTGACCCTGTGGGTTCTGTCCTTGAGCCAGTTTGCAACCCATCTTGTGACATATGGGTTTACATTTAAGCTGGTGAGTTTGTCTATGATGCCCGAGTGGGGTATTGTGTCAAAGGCTTTTGCAAGGTCAAGGTAGGCTGTGTGAACTGCCTTACCCTCATCAATGGCCTTAGTGACTGTTTCAAAAAGTCGACCAAGTTCAGAAGGCAGGATCTGCCCTTGACAAAGCCAAATTGGGTAGGATCCAATGTCTGTAGGTCCCCAATGTCTTTGTTTATGAGTTCCATAATGATCCTCTCCATAGCTTTGCAGACCAGGCTCGTCAGGCTTATGGGGCGGTAATTTCCAGGGTCCGTAGAAGCACCGCCTTTGTGAAGTGGGACCACTGTTGCCGTACGCCACTCTTTGGGTACGTATCCTGTGGTAAGGCTAAGATTAAACAGCAGCCTTATGTGTGGGTTTAGTTCCTCTTGGAGTTCATGTAGCACACAGCCCGGGACACCATCTGGTCCCATTGATGCTGTGTTTTTAGCTTTAGAGAAGGCGGCTCTCACCTGGGCATCTGAGATGTTAGGGAGGCTACACTCTGCTGGGATAGTTATTTCTCCTTTTGGGGGGGGGGGAGAAATTTGCACTGAACCTGTCTGCCAGAATGTTGGCAATGTCAGTGGGTTCAGTGTATTTTGTGTCATTTTGGACTAACTCTGAGCATATCTGGGAGTTTCCACCCAGGTTTCTAACATAGCTAAAGAAGGCCTTGTGATTGTCTTTTGTGTCATTTGCGATTTTTCTCTCAAAGTTGGCCTTGGATGATTTTATGAGTGATCGTAGTTTTTTGCTAGTACTGATCAGAGATGCCTTTCCTTTTAGGGATTTTGCTCTGTCATGTAGTAGCTTCCTCCTTCTGTTGTAAAGTTTGTTTATGGCTGGGGTCCACCAGACCGGTCGCCTGCCTTTGGGGGAATGGGTCTTGGTTTTATTTGGGATTGCATGATCCATGATTTCTTGAAGGTGCCCATAGAAGGCATTTGCAAAGGATTCAGCAGTGTGGGTTGTGGTTTCTACTGGCCCAGGGGCCTTGAAAGATACCACTTCAGTCTTAAGAAGTGTGAAGTTTGCTTTTGAGAAGTTCTTCACTGTGGTCTTTTGTGCAGGGGGTGGGGGCGGGATGTGGATTTCCAGTGAGATTAATTTATGGTCTGATCTTACCAAAGAGGGATGTACTTCCAGTGTGGAGCATTTTGTCCCCATGTTTGTGATGATCAGGTCTAGTATATTGTCTCCTCTTGTGGGAATGGTGACTAGTTGTTCCATTGCATTTGAGTTTATGAATTCTAAGAACCTTTGGGCTAGAGTGTTGGGGCTTGAGTAATGTTCCCAGTCTATGTTTGGGTAGTTGAAGTCTCCCAAAATGATGGTATTTGGAGAGACATTCATACTCTCCAGTGTCTTCAGGAAGGCTGTGTGGGGTTCCTGAGTTTGAGAGGGTGGTCTGTAGCATGCTACAAACTGTAAGGCAGTTTTGCCTATGGTTAGTTGCACCTGGATAGTCTCCGATGCTTCGTGCGTTGCCACTAACCTGGAGGTGTGGGTATCTTTGATGAAAATGGATACTCCCCTCCTTTTGTGGTTCTGTCCAAGTTTTGGGGCCGGAAAGCATGATATGAGGTAAAACCTGATAGTGCTGGGGTGCTCTCAGGAGCCTTGAACCAGGTTTCAGTCACTGCACAGACATCGATGTTCTCCATACTGAGGAGGGCTTGAGGCGTGCATCTTGAGGTTTAGACTTCTGGCATTGAGCAGCATTACCCTTAGTTTTGTTTCCACTTGTGTTTTCTAGGGAGGTAGGTTTTTCATTTAAGCCTTGCCTAAAAAAAGGCACTATGGGGGTGGCAAGAGCCTTGGCCAATAACCGGAAGCCGAGGGTGACAGGTGCAAACCATCCCTTGGCAGCGTGGTTTGTCAAGCATGTCATCCCAAGCAGACAGACACTGGATCCCCTTAGAATGACACCAGTAATTAAGCCAATTGTTAAAACTGATCATTTTGTCTTTGTACTGTGGCATCATTTTTGGTGAGGGTAAGATGCTGCTCAGGGTCAGGGTCATACCAGCCTGGGCTACATAATCAGAGAGCTCCTCTATGTCTCTTTTCATGTAGTCCAGGGAGGTACGTCTCAGGTCGTTCACACCTGCATGTACAATGACTGAGTCATATTTGTACTTGCTGTGGAGTGACCTGAGTGCTTGTGTTATGTGGCGGATTCTAGCTCCCGACAGGCAGCTTACTGTGACCCTCTCCTTGTTCAGTCTGGTGGCCGGGACGTCAGTGTGCCTGACTATGGAGTCACCTATTACAAGTGTGTCTGGCATGTTGTTTGGCCTTAAGGGCTGTGACTGTTTAGCACACTGACTTTGTGAACTATGTGTTGCATTTGCTATATCTTGAGGTGGTGGTTGCTTGGGTGTCTGCTTTGGAGGCCTCTGTTGTTTTGGTAGATTTTTAATCAGCGCCTCTGAGTATGTTTTGTGTGTTTATGTGTTTGGTTTGCAGTTGTGATAGTTCTATGTGAGACTGGGTTTGTGGTGTGCGTGGTTACCTTCTCCTCCTGACTGGTCTTGCCAGTACTGAATTGAGAGAGCTCAGCCTCCAGTTTGGCTATATAGTTGCATCTCTAGCATATATTTGTATTTGTTGGGAGGAGGAGAGGGTTGTCTGTGTACATGAGGCAATTGTAACATTGCCTCAAGATTCCCAGATTCACCAGCTGAACAGGAGAGGACGCCAGCAACTGACCCTTCGACATGCTAGAAATAGTGAAAAAGATTGCTGTGTAACTGAGTCAGAAAGGACCTATAGGGAAATGGGTACTCAACAGAATTTCAGGCTAGTTTAAAGTAAGCAGCAGAAGCTATTTTCAGTGAAAAAAAAGCAAAGATACTTAAATCCAGAAGGTAGTCACTTTTTCGAGTTCCTTGCTGCTAGGACCACTCTGTAAACCCACGTGGAGCTTGTCTGAGCAGTATAGCCAGAAAAAAAACGCCCAGAGGCGGATTTTAAGCAGTGAACTACAAAAGAGCTAGGAATGGTCCCAAACAACCAATTACTAACAGCTTCTTGTGCTGAGGTCACTTCCCCCAAGGATAGGTAGGCTGCTCAAGGCTCCCCACTCCCACTGGTAAGCAAAGAAACTTCCTTTTATCCAAGTAAGGTAATGGACAACACAGGAACTACACCACAGCCCAGAATACAGCAATGCCTGTATACTGGTCTAAACTAGTCGAAAGGCGGAAAACAAGGATTATTTTTTGTTTTTGTTTTTTTTTTGCAGAAATACACAGAAAATGCAGAGACAGTGATAAATTAGTTACACAGGCTAGCACACTTTAGTGGGCAGCCTCCACAGTTCAATTAAACAAACAAACAAGCAAACTTTCGACTAAATTCGACTAAATGTAACTTTAAGTGCAATTTTTAAAATAAATGCAGTAATCAGTAAAAAAACAGTTCAGGCTAGTTTAAAGTAAGCAGCAGAAGCTATTTTCAGTGAAAAAAAAGCAAAGATACTTAAATCCAGAAGGTAGTCGCTTTTTCGAGTTCCTTGCTGCTAGGACTACTCTGTAAACCCACGTGGAGCTTGTCTGAGCAGTATAGCCAGAAAAAAACGCCCAGAGGCAGATTTTAAGCAGTGAACTACAAAAGAGCTAGGAATGGTCTTCAAGGCTTATGCTCCACCTGGTTTGAACAGTGCTTTTTCTTTAAAGCCTATTTTAAGGAAAAGGGGCTTGCCCCACTGATTTTTTATTGCAAATTTTTATTGGCTGCTTTATATATTTAAACTGTGAATTTATTTTTAGTTTTTATTAAGGTCTGAAGAAGAGGGTAACCTCAAAAGCGTTCACCTTTTATTGGAATAAAGTGTGTTTCACTCTACAGCAAGTACGCTTTTTTCTTTACAATGTATTCTTTAATTAAGTGACTTACCAGCTATTAATAGGCAGAATTAGAAAGGGCAAGGAGTTATTCATAAAATTACATTAAGTTTCTAGTCCAGGATGTCTCGCAGTGGAGAAGTTAATCGTTGTTTGCTGCTTATTATTCATATTTATGTTCTTACTTTCAAAACTGAGAAACCAACATTTTATTGAGGTATATGGCATGAAACATCCATGTCGGAGACAGGACAATTTGCTGACAATGCTGATTTATAGCACACTATACTGGAAATATTGCTAGTTGTTTGTTAGTAATTATGAAAATAAGTAATATTTTGGTACTTAGTACTTCAAAATCCAAGAGACTTACAAATTGTTGTATGACACTAGGTGAAATCTTAGATGTTTTTGAAAAAAAAAACATCTTTAATATTTGCATTATAAGTTGCACATCTTCAGATATATCTAGCATTAGTTGTATTGCTAATTATATAAACATATGTTTTCATATTTCTGTAAATATTTCAATAAATTTGCACTTATATTGGAATTTCTTGTTGTCATGTGAAAGCTTATGTCTGATTAACAAAAATGTTCTAACAATATATGTTTAGGTTGTATGTTGTTGTTTGTCTTTCGGCTTTTCCCGGTAAGGGGTCGCCACAGCGGAACTCCGGTCTGCTAATGATTGGCAGTAGATTTTTACGAAATGCCGAGGTGCCAGCTCGACGCACAATCTTCAATGAAGGCATGCCCATTTACGCACGCATGTCTTTCGAACACTACCCAACTGCAGGGAGGACATGCAGACTCCATACAGAAGGCACTCCCAAGCCCAGCCGAGAATCGAACGGGAGAACCTCTTGCTGTGAGATAACAACGCTATTGCCGTACCACCACGGCACTATATAGTTTTCATAATATGAACATTTCTTAAAGTTTAGAATAAATATAAATTGGTTTGTGTGCATTATAATACATTACAATATTTACTGAAAAGACTATTATTGAACTGACTATTATCACTATAAAGAATACTTCTTACCAATAAGACTGAGATTTGTACAGTTTTAATAGCTTTTATTTTGGATAAAGTATTTGCACTTATGTTTTTAAGTTTACTTTTCAGAACATGATCTGAAATGTAAGATGTATGTAGGCTGCTAGAGGTGTGACATTCCACACCAAATAGGTGTCTATGACTTAATAACCCTTTGTTGTGAACTTGTTCAATGGCCACTACTTAACTCTGCTTCTTTAATCCCCACAGCAGATAAAGGAGAACCTCATGGCTGTGTAGTTGTTACTAACACTGTGCTTCCTCCTAGATTACACTTGAAGGATGTCCCTTTACAGAATACAGATCTACCTGTATTTATGGATGGCTCCTGTGTTCAAATGGATGATGCTGAACTCCTAGAAGCTTTTTTCATTTGCATGTAAGACAGAATGTTATTAATGGGATAAGTAAATGGACATGTGTCTGCTCAGGTAGCTGAACTGGTGGCTATTACTAAAGCCTTCAAAACTGGCAGAGTCCAGTCAGCAGCAATTTTTACATGTTCTTTTTATGCTTATGTAGCAATAATAGATTTTTTAACACATTTATTGAATTAAGACACTCTGTAGCCATGCCTGTTCTTGTTCTGTGAGATTCTTCTTATTGTGCAATACTTTAACCTGTGTCAGTTTCTCTAAATAATTCTTGTTACTTCTTAACCATATCTCTTGTCATTTTATTTCTATCTGATTTTAAACTTCACTTTCATTTTTTTCCACTCATCTAGCTATAACATTGAAGAAATGCCTTATCTTCCCAAATAACTCTCAAATAATGTCCATTACCCATTCCTTAAATTTAAATTTCTCCCTTTTTGAAAGGTATGTAGGGAAGTGTCAGTGTCTCATTTTGACTTCATTACCCTGCATTTTTATCTTAGTTGTTACTGGCACATGATCTGTAATAGTTACTGGATGTGTGTGTGTGTGTGTGTCATTGCTTTCAATTAAATTTCCATGTGGAGTATAATTTCTGTCTAGTCTAGTCAGTTATTATACCTTAAAGATTAAGATGTAAATTCTAACTCTGCATTACTACTGCTGAAGTCACATCTTCATTACAAATATTTTCAATAAATTTCTTTAGAAATCTATCATCTTTTGTTATATTTTCCCTTCTAGGTCCCCCAGATTCATCCTCAGAGTTGCAATTCAAGTTCCAGTCCCCACCTATAAGTAATATTCCCTGCTAAAAGCTAATTATTTCTCACAACATTTTCTTAAGGTCCATAACAATAGTTTTAAGTGGAATATAAATACATGCCAGCATAATCTCCCACCCTTACAGTAGCCCGTTAATTACACAAATCTACCACTACTATATTTTCCCTCTTCTATCACTATTAGAGTTCCTCTAACAATTAGTATAAGTACTCCCCTTTTTCTTTGTCCCTAATATTCTGCTGAATATTCATCCTGAAATCCCTTCTGTCTTTATCAAATTCACATTCTCACTTCTTTGCAAATGTGTATTCTATAGCACTGCTATTTGTGTTCTGATTTTCTTAATGTAATTTAATACCCTTACCTTTTTGTCTATACCTGAGGCCATTCACATTCAAAATAATACGTTTAGTGTAGCATTATGATAAGAAGTTATTATTCCCACCTATTATTTATGACAGCTTTTTTAAAAGTCTATTTCCAGAATTTGTTTTTATGTGAGCCCACTAATATTTGTCAGGTTGATCTCTTATACAGTTGTTTCTTGTTATCCCCGTTTGAACCTATGTCACGTTTTACAAGACATTTGTTTTAATGAAAGCACTCAAAAAAACATACACGCACCCAGGACACCTCCATAGCCAACACACAAAACTATGCACATCTTCAAGTAATGAAGTTGAACCCTCCTGATAGGAACACTTTTCCCAAATCAACAGCTGCACACACACAGACATAACTTAACCTAACCTTAAGGTTATGCATGCTAACGCACATGCTACATCATGTGCTCCTACTTACACTAATTGCTGTCTGCTCTTTTTTTATCTTCAGTCCCCTCCCGGATGTAAAACACAGCTTATATGCATTCAGGAAACATTAATCTTTAGCCTTAAAAACATATTCTGGGTTTTATTGCTTTCACCATAGTCAGCTTGTGTCATGAAAACACAAGTGCCAAATATACAACTCTGTAAACTTCTCAATTTACACTGAACATTTATTTGTAAAAAAAAAATAATAATAAAAAAAAAAAAAAGAAAAAACTTTTCATTACATCTAGGGCCAGATTCAATAAAGCCTGCACTAAGTGTACATGGTCTATATTCAGCAACATTTTTATCACATTTTTTCTGCTTTCTAGTCACTCAGAAAGATTACACTAAATGTACATGTATTCTTCATTTTGTGTGCTACCCTTTGTGAATCCCCATTGATATTTAAAGCTGCAAGAATATCAGTAGAATAACTAACATTAGCAGGAAGAAGGTGTGAATTATGACTGTGTTGTCTGTTCACTCAGAACAGTGTACACTTAGTGTACAAGTAGTATAGGCTTTATTGAATCTGGCCCTCAGTGTCCTCTTACTTGCTTGTTTACACAAAAGCTTGTTACTAGATTAAGCCAAAGGCCTTAATCCAGACATTCACCTATGCAAAAGTAAGACAGAACGTATCAATTTTACATATATTATAACCTGTACTCTTTACACCCCATCCCCCACCTAAACAACTCAAGATTATAACACATTAATTTAAACATGCTTTTGTCTAGCCTGTCTTCTTTCTTCATGCTGTAATGCCTACATTTATTAAAACTATTATTGTTTTTATTATTACTATTATTATCTGATTGTCTCCTTTCTCATCTCTTCTTCTGTGGTTTGTTATCTCACCTTATTTGACTAAGACCATCTCTGTGCTTCTATCTGTCTACCTCTTTATTCTCTACTTTCTTTACACTCTGGACATTCCTACTGGTCCTTTCCCTGACCTCCATTCTATTTTTCCCCCATCTCTACTTGGTTCCGCCCACCCACTCCTACACCACTCCTGCCCTGCCTCTGGGCCGCCCCTATTCATTGGTAAGTTTACATATACCCCTTCCTGTCTCTGCGTCACTCCTTTTACCATCTTGTACCTCTCTGGGTCTCTGGCTGCTGTGGCTGCTGTACTGCAGGCTTGCTCTGGTAGGTCTACCCATACGGAGATACCGTATTTCTAATTAAGAATGTATGTATATTGCTGCCCATACCTGGGTTTAACTGCTTTATCCTGTTAAGGTTACTGTACTTGGTATTTTTCTACTAGAACGCCTTAGCGTTGTGATCCAACGTGCATATACTGTATATAGTAGCTTAATGCGCACTTACTCCGTATGCATTTCACTTCTGTTAACTCATTGTATCTAGCGTTTGATTAGACTTAGAGGATGTTATCACTGTGAATGCAAACAACTGAATTATTACTGCTGTAATTGCTGTTGCACCATTTTCATGTTATTTTACCTGAATGCTTTAGCGTTTGTTTAAACCTAGAGGATTTAAGCACTGTGAAAGCGAACAACTGATTTGTCTTAGCTCTGATTGCTATAGTGCTCCAACATGCACATTCCCTTTACATTTTAACTACTGTTATCCGTGTTATGTCTAAATAAGTTATTTCTCTTGGTACATAACGTTAATGTCCGTTTCCTTACTCACTTTGTACATCTGTTGGTGTTACCTATCTACTAGGTATACTCAAACGAGATTACGCCTCCTGCTCGTGTGATTTAGCACATCATCACCTTTTTTAAATGTGCTAGGTCGCCTAACGCTTTATGTCTAATGTAGTGCCCAAAATTGTTTTTAATGAACAACGCACTGTTTGACTGTTAGGTAATTATATTTAGTTTTTAGGCTCATTTACTCGTCCTCTGTTACTACTGGGTCTTTTCGTTGTGCTGTACCTATTGTACCACAGCCTTTTAAACTGCGCCACTAATGCGAAGCTCTCCCACGTGTTTACTTAGTATTAGTGTGGAGGAGTGCATAGCTGGCGCTACTAGGATTACCACACCATAGGTGCGATACTCACTACAGCAGTAGTCTTGCTGAGGACACTGCTGTTCCACCATTTATAACTTTTTTTCGGCAGTTGACTGACGCTAAACAGCCAATGTACTCCCAACATAGCTTAACTCCCCACTGAGAGTTAAACACGGACTACTGTATTTTCGCGCTTTAGCGCGGAAGTGGATATCAGGTGTCCTGCTTCTCACATCTCCCTCCTTTAGCGACTCCTATTTTACTGCTGGGATGTCCCTTTCGCTTATTTAATTTCCCTGGTATTGGTCCACTAGCTATATTATCTGAACTTAGCCTTATTTTTTCTCTAGTCCAGCTCTCTTAAAGCAGCGCTTTACCTGCTGTCTGTATTGTACTCCCCCCCCCCGTTACATATAATTATCTGACCTGCCTTCCATTACTGTCCTACTGAAGGGAGTTGTATATGTTTAACGACTGTGTAATGTTACTTAGTCACAAGAGAGATACAATATATGCTACCTTGTTTTAATATCTTATCTAGTTCTCTGTATTAGATTGTTTTACTACTTATACTTGATTACAACTGTTGCTTAATTTGTTGATGGGATGCTATTTCATTGAATACCTGTGCTAACACTGTCTCTTTTTGTTTTTCTTCTCCTTTTTTTCTACCTTCTTTTTTCCCAAAGCTCTAAGCTCTAGCTCTACTCCTGCCCTAAGTGGCTCCTAACTTGTGTCTGACGAACTTGGCCTTCCTCCAGTGACTGTAACTTGAATTACATCAACCTACCCTGTCCATTCTAGGAACAGAAAGTATGTTTGGGCTCCAATATTGTTGATGTGTTTGACTCCCATTGGGTCCCCTAAAAGAGTTAACAACTGCTAGTTCTCCAGCCTCAAACAGCCAGCTACCTCTCGCTCCTTACCTCCCCCCCCTTTTTTTTCTGTGCTCACTTCTCATCCAGCTACTCTTTTACCTTATGTTTTTCCCCTTACCTCCTCATTTTCCTTCCTCGCTTTTATTCCCCTCCCACTATCCTTTCCACCTGAACTATAAAGCTACTACCTTGCTGCTACCTTGGCTCCTTCTGGCCCTATTCAGACTGTAAAGCTCATTCACTGTCCTTTTTCTTAGTAACCTCCACTTTCTACCCTAACTGCCTATTTATCCGCCTTCTTATCTATGTCTGACTCCTTATCTGTAACCTGCTTTTTCCCTATCTCACCTCTCTCTGTCCTCCTGTCCTCCTGCTGTATGCTTTACAATACCTCTATATTATCTAACACTATTTAATCTTACTGGTGCTCTCTAATCCTATTACTACCCTTTCCTGCTATACTACCTGCATCTCTGATTGTCTCCTTTCTCATCTCTTCTTCTGTGGTTTCTTCCCCCAATTCCCACCCACCCCCAGGGGTCCTATTCTTATAGCTACCCAGCCACACCCCCTATCACACCTATCCACTCCTTCCCCACCTTTTTCTTGCCCACCCCTCAACACACCCCCTATACTCTTACCTCTTCCTCTTTGTCTTCTCTACTACCTTTCCCACTAGTTCAGACTCTCTCCTCCTTTTCTATATATCGCTTTTCTCACTCCACTATCCTCACCAGTCTTACCCCTCTCTATACTCTTCAGCATACTGCAGTTCTCACCCAACCAATAGTATACTGTAGTTCTCCTCTACCTTCCTAGCTGACATACTTCCACCCATATTCTTACCTCCTACATCTTTCTCTCTGATTTCTCCTTTTCTTTATCTCTATACATAATGACTTCCTACTATCCAACACTTCTTACTCTATCACTCCTACTCCTAACCTCCCTATTCTCTACTTACCAACTTACCTTCTTTGAAAACTCACTTACTATCCTGCCTAATTTCACAAAAAAGACACCTCAACCATATACACCTTCACACCCTACTCCAATGCTACAACCACCCCTAACTATCTTCTTCCTAAATTTCACAGACTATCTCACCTCACCTATATCCTGCCCTCAGATAAAAAACCTAAACTTCTAACCTTTTTTAATAGTAACATAACAACCAAACTAGGAAGTCCCACCTTACTAGATGGTGACATACACCCCAACCCAGGCCCAACTGACCCCTCACCTCAACTACACTCTTCCAATCTCACTAATAAATTCATCATAGGGCACCTTAACATTCAAAGTTTAAACAATAAAATACCCCACCTTCATGCCCTCCTTGACACCTATTCTTTTGACATTCTATGCCTCTCTGAAACCTGGCTAAAGTCAGGCACTAAGGACTCTGAAATAATACCCCAAGGCTATAACATACTTAGACAAGACAGAACAAAACGTAAAGGTGGCGGGGTAGCAATCCTTTTTAAAAATCATCTTAACATCACTACTCTACCAACTTGTCCAAACCAGGATAGCAAAATAGAAGCCATCACAACCAAACTCCAACTAAATGCTAAAAAAGCCCTTTATATCATATGCATGTACCTACCTCCAGGCAACAATATTCCAATATTAGAAGACTTTCTTAGTTGGGTTTCGACCACCTACCCACAGGAAACTATAATCCTAGGCGACTTTAACATAGACTGGAACAATATTAATGCTGAAAATCCCTCCTCCCATATTAACCTTCACAGTTTCTCCCAAACAATCACCTCAACTACTAGATTCAATAAGCACAGTAAAAGAGAAAGCATATTAGACTGGATACTCACAAACAATGTTAACAAAATATATAAAGTAGGTACCATGCCAGATGAAGTCAGTGATCACTTCCTAACTTATATCTCTAGAGAAAAGTCAGATTGTTTAAACACCCCAAATATTAGACAAATTCGCTGTACCAAGCATTTTAACAAAGACCTTTTTCTAGCTGAACTTAGCGCGTGCAACTGGAATTCCCTAAAAACACTGCCTCTTGAGGATGCAGCTGTATTCTTTAATACTACTTTCTTATCCATTCTTAATAGGCATGCTCCAGAGCGTTCCATTAGAATGAAATCAAAAACAGCCCCATGGCTTTCTAAAGAAACTAAGAAACTCATCCTCATTAGAAATAAAGTTTGGACCAAATGGAGAAGCCATAGAAATAACCCAGATTTTCTTCACTACCGCCAGCTTAGAAATCAAACTAAGAAATCAATAATCTCTGACAAAAAGAAATTCTACTGTGAACTTCAGCAAACTCATCTTAACAATTCCAGACAATTCTGGCTATCAGTAAATAGACTCCTCTCACCAGGTACAGCCAGAACTCCCACCCCACTAAATGCCAACCCTGACACCCCTCTCCAAACTGCAAATACTTTTAATTCTTTTTTCTCCGAAACTATTCAATCCCTAGCTAGACAAATGAACACCAACAACTACCACCCCCCATACAACCCACCTAAATCTTCTCACAATTTCTCTCTAAAACCTATATCTACCTCTTACATCTACAGACTCATTCACAAACTGAAACCATGTACACCTTCAGCTGATAAGCTCCCTGCGCTTTTCCTCCAAAAAGCAGCCAAAGAAATTGCATACCCAATATCCATACTCATAAACAGAACTATCCAGGAGGGTTCCATCCCAAATATCTGGAAAGTCTCCCATATTATTCCACTACATAAAGGTGGTAATTCTATTGACTACTCCAACTTTAGACCAATTGCTCTCCTCTCACCCATAGCCAAAATTATGGAGAAATGTATTCACCAGCAACTAGTACAATATCTCTCTCTACACAACATCATAGCACACTGTCAGCATGGCTTTAGACCTCATCACAGCACCACCACCGCCCTTCTTTCCTTTACAGATACTATCTACAAAAATCGCAACAATAATCTTCTCTCTTCTGCTCTCTTCATTGGTCTCTCAAAAGCATTTGACATGGTCAACCACTCTCTCTTAACTAACATTTTTCAATCTCTTTCATTTGATAACCTAGCTATTAAATGGTTTACATCATATCTTAACAACAGACAACAAGCAGTCATATGGGAAAACCAAATCTCTACTCTTTTGCCTATTTCCATCGGAGTTCCTCAGGGCTCCATTCTTGGCCCTCTTCTCTTCTCCCTCTTCATCAATGATCTTCATTCTGCTATCCCACAAGCAACCTGCATTCAATATGCAGACGATTCAACCCTTATTTGTTCTGCTCCATCCCCTGCAGAACTGATCTCACTCACCCAAAATGTATTTAATACAGTTGAAACATGGTTCTCTAAACGATTCCTCCTACTTAATGCCAAAAAAACTAAACTTCTCCTTTTTACCCCCACAACTCGGACCCCCCCTTTAAACTTCTCCATCACCTCAAACACTAACACCATCATCTCTCCCGATTCTACAACAAAACTGCTAGGAATAACCATAGACAATAATCTCTCTTTCGATCAACACATTAACAACACCATAAAATTAGTTAACAGAAAAATAGGATCCCTTTATCGAATTAAACCCTTTCTAACCCCAGCAACTAGAAATAAGATAGCTCAATCCCATCTCTTATCCACAATACTATATGCCTCCCCTATTTATACCAACCTTAAGAAATCCAATCTAACTAAATTAGCAACCTGCTACAACAATATAGCTCGCTTCGCAACTGGTAACCCCTTCAGAACCCATCATTGTCTTAACTTAAAACTTTTAGGCTGGCTTGAATTCCAAAACTACTTGCAAATCCCTCAACTCTCTATTGCCCATAGTATACTATACCAACCTGACAACACCCTATTCTCTCTCAACTGATAATCCCTTATAACAATCTCAACTCTCTGCGCTCTTCTCACAAACTGATGGCCAAATCAATTAAGTCTAACAACTCTGCTGGTGACTGTCTCTTCACAAATACAGTAGGTAGAATTTGGAATCTTCTACCTAGTGATATAACTCTGACTACATCTTTGCCTCTTTTCAAACAGAAAATTAAACTGTACTTCCAAAACCACTGGCTCTGCTCCTGCAGTACACCTGACTAACTTACCCTATTTCTTAAACTGTTACTCCTCCACTCCTTTCCTCTCTACTCCAACTCCTGTTTCTGATTCTACTACTATTAGAACTTTATGTATTATATACTTTTCTGCAAAATTTGTTGGAATTAACGAACAGTACATTTCTTTCTTCAGGAAAATTTTTTTATTACTGTTGAATATCTCTCTTGCAATGTTATATTCCCTATAAGCTGTATTTCTTAAGTGATCTAGTTGTATGTAATGTATTAGTAGATAGTGGAGCTTTTCTCCTCGGGCCTCTGCTGAAAATGGACTTGATATCCAGCCAGACTAGCCCGGTCAACAAATGTAAAATAAAATAAAATAAAATAAAATAAAACTATAAAAGAAGAAAAAAGGCATTTGTTTACTTTAGTATCCTTACCACACACAACAAGAACTGAAAATACTTTACTATATAACATGCAGTTTGTATCATGAAATGTCCCATACAAATTCTGTTTAGAACAAAAATTGTTTTACTTGTTACTTGTCTTTCCTTTTTCCTCCTTCCTTTCAGTGTCCTTCCAAACATTTATGACATGAAGTGGGGCATATGAGTTTCAACAAGTTTAACAAATTCAGCAAAAGTCCAATATTTCCATTTTTCTTGTAAAGCTATACTTCACAAATATGATTGGTGCTTTATAGTCTCACATTTATTCACTAATTTCAATATTGCTGGTATTCTTCCTGTTAATCTCTGTCTCCCAGTTCCAGACTCTGGTTCAAGTCCAAGGTACGCCTGATTCTTCTAGTCAGCTCCTGTGCTCTCTCTCTCTCTCTCTCTCTCTCTTTCTCTCTCACACTCTCTGTTCCAAGCATTTGCCTTTGAAACACTGGAAAAAGTTTCATTGACAAAGTGTCTATAAGCTTTATCATCATAAAAAAGAGATGCAGAGTCCCCTTCTATTTGATGGCTCACTTTTTGTTAGGCAAATTTTTGTATTTCCTCCTTAGCCAGTTCTGCATCAACAATTACTTTGATCTCCAGGAAAAATATTCTGAAGACAGTGGGTACAGTAGCTTGAATCTCACACCTGCCTCTTGACATTCCCTGACTGCTGGGATTAATTTGTTATCTTCTGTCTGGTGTACAGTGAATAATCATTTTCCACAAACTCTCTTCTGTCTCCAGTGTTTACTACTTTGGTGTTTTGCCACAGTTCTGTCAGGATCAATTATTTTTCCTGACATCATTGCATCTTTACTTGTACAGGTCTTGGCTGTTTTCTAATGGCCTTGTTTGGAGCATACACATAATGTCCCCTTTCAATTAACAAATCCTGCTGTGGAATTCTAGTCCAGCTGTTTATTTGTGCTTTAACAAAATTAATACAGTTTGTTCCTTCCAGTATCTCTGGTACAGCCGAAAATCTTAGGTTTTTCCTGTGTGCTCTTTCCTCTAACTCTACCATTTCTTAAACAGCTCTTCATGACCAGTCTCATACTCAACCAAGCTTTTCTTCATTGTGACACTCTGATTTTTGCAAGTTTTATCAGTTCATCTAAATAGCTATTTAAAGCTTCTACCATTTTTTTCTAGCCTTTTATTAGAGTTTATATACTCCTTCAAGATTTCATTTATTTTAATCATCTCTTGTCACATTTGATCTATCTTTCCTCTAGATTACTGGAAGTCATGCCTTTCACCAAAGCTGGAGCTTAAACTGCTATGCTGAAAAGCTGTAGGATTCTTCCTAGTCAGTGTTTTGTCTTCAACTCTTCTAGTTGATTTTCTTTCAGGCTCTCTAAATTTCTTTTTACTAGCATCCAAGCAGTGTACTTAACTAGCAGTAAATGAAACTAAAACTTGTAGAGTTTCTGGCCCTTATCTCTCTGTTTCCTTTTTCACACTGGGAGAGCTGAAATCAAGTGATTGATCAGTGTGCAGCCATCTTGGATGCCCAGAAGTAGTTCATGATTTTGGTACACTTAGGAGAGAGAGAGAGAGAGAGGTTGACATCAGCAGGGAAAGTCATTAAAATTATGTTTTTGATAAAGAATTGTTAGATGCTTTATTATTACTATCAAGGGAAATTGCTGTAGTGAAATGTGCAACATGTAAGTCTAATGATTCCTTTGTGACAAAGGGTAATACTTTTACAGATATGACAGCAAGACAGGCTGCATTGTCTTATCCTGTTCAAGCTATATTTTTGCAGTAACTGAATGAAAATAACTTTTCTTTACAGGAGTTACTGTCTTTTCAAGACTAGTCAGAGAACTCTAAAAGAAGGAAGTAAATAAGTGATGGCTGCAGTAGAACTCTAAATCTTTTGTGGTGACATCTAGATTGTTGACTAGTAGCCCCAAAAAATTTCTTAACTCAATTGGTAAAAACCTATCATCTGCCTTTGCATTTAGGCAAACATTCATTAATAAAACATACTTCCAATGAATGGTATGCCCCTCCCCCATCTCTCAGAAGTTGCTCAACATGTTGGAAATACTTGTGTAGTTTGTTCAGGGCATAATGTGCTTAAATAAGTATCTGCACCTGTTCAATCACAGAAGAAGCCTCGGGGACCCTTCTGTTTTTTTTTCCAGTGGGATTGTATTGAACTTCCTCAAATGCTGAAATTTAGATACACACTTGTGGTTGCCATTTTTCTGGACAGGTTGTACCATATACTTGTGTAAAGAAGGATGCACACACAGTAGCGAAAAGTGTTTTTAACTAAGCTAATTCTTAGATTTGGTGTTTCCTGTTGCATACAGTATGATCAGGGCTCTCATTTTAATAGTCAGATTATGCAGCACCTTTGTAAGAGTTTGAATATTAAATTACAAAAAAACAAGTAATTTCTGTGATATCCCCAAAGTCTCAAACAACCCACTAAGTATAGTGGGTCCAAAAACAGTGTAAGAAACTTCTCTGTGTGGAAGATTTTATATATATATATATATATATATATATATATATATATATATATATATATAGTTAATCACTGTACATTAATAAGATCAGATTAGAAGTAGCAAAATTAAAACTCATCCCAAGTCAAAAAATAATAAAATATATAATTTGAAATACTATACAGAATTACTAAGTATTCAAACGTAATCCAAGCAGGGTAGACAGTCTGTTTCCAGTTAAAAATCCTTTATTAAGCACGCAGACAAGTGATCCAAGTAAAACAAAAATAACAGAATAATAGTTTCATCACAAACTTTCTAACTATATATATATATATATATATATATATATATATATATATATATATATATATATATATACTTTTTATCAGGTAAGGGAGTAGTTTATTGTACTGTAAAACGTGGTGTATTGGTATACATGTTAACAAATTCACATCCTTTCCCCCATCTGTGTGACATTCTAGCTGGTCCTACCCTACTTAGTAGCTGTTATAGTAATATAACCCTTATGAACTTTAAATAAAATTATTACTGATGTGGTACCTCTTATTAACCAGATTATTAATTCTGTGATTTTATCCAAGAGAATATGCTACATGGTTGGAAATATATAAAAAACATAGACCATTTGGCAATCTAAATATATATATAAATATATACATGTACATTTTGCATGCAAAAATCCATTGTGCAAACCATACTCTATTTCCATAACCTATTGTTAACAAAGACTACTTTGGTCCTTCTAGACTTCTTTAGGTCTGTGTACAAGAACCCTAAAAAACTATCTGCAAAAAATATCATTGCATAATTAGCTAGTATTGTTATTAAATATCATTTCAAATAAAGTGGAAAAAAAGAATAAGAAAAAGAAAGAAATATATGATGATAGAAATAAAATATACACTTCTATTAAAAATTGTTTACCATGGTATTTAAAATCAAACAGATGCCCTAGCAGACCATCTAAAAAAACTCCAGCTTTACTCCATTGCATATCGTCTACTCGGAGGCGATCTCTGCCTAACATACAAAGTTATGTCAAACCCAGAACTGTTGAACATGCTTCACTTAAAGAAATCCCAATCCCTCCAAGCTACACGCTCTAGGGACCTAAACCTTGTCACCACAATAAACAAAACATGCTGGAGGGATAGATTCCTGTCCCAGAGACTTCCCATACTCTGGAACAAACTACCTATCTATATCAAACAAAGTTCCTCATTAGCACTCTTCAAGAAAAATCTTGATGATTGGATGGGAAATAGGAAATTCATTCCAGGGATCACTTCTATGGCTCTGCTCGACAGGGGCACAGGAAAATAATTTTCGTGAGTGGCGAAAGCCAGGGTACCTTTTTGGCTAGGCTTATATAGGCCCTAGGGCCAATAGCCTAGTACCTACCTATGAACTTATGAACTGGAAGAATAAAATAAAATTAGTCATGTAAACAACGTGGTAATTTTCTAAAGTCCAGTACACTTTTAAGTCAACAGTAGTAGTTTAGTACAGGCTTCCTGAAAGAATTCAGCTTTAATTGCCACATGAATTCACATTTTTTCCAGCATATTCAGAATGCCTCCTTCAAGATCACCCATGTCTATGTTATCCAGTATCTGGAGTTTGAAACCTTATTGTCTTATGTGCAGAGCAAGGTGTTTGGCTATTGCATTATTTTTACATCCAGAGCAGATTTCTGCCAGATGACATGAAATCCTATGCTTAAGTTTATTTACAGTCTTATGCACATAAAATGCATCACATTTGTTGCACTGTGCTCTGTAAATTACTTTTGTAGTGTACAGGAGAACCACACAGTGGACAGGGGTGAGAGAAATACAATACCTGGGCAATCCCAGCTGGAACCCCAACTGCAACCCAGGTCACAGGCTCAGACAAAGGAACCAGCCACAGCCACAATAATAGGTGCTCCACTTATCTGGAACCACTCTGTTAAAGCACTGACAAGATAAAAAAAATGTATTATCCAAAGGACTTACTTTTGTACCAAGCTGCAGGAGTGAAGTAGCTCAGGTACTGATAGACCTTAAAATGTTTGTGAGGAAGCTCAACTTAAAGGTACAGTTTCATGGCAAAATTAATGACACTGAAAATAAACCTATTGATGAAACTATAAAAAGACCTAGCAGCTATTGTCCACCACTACATCAAACACTAGTTGCTTTCGAAGTGAAATGTGAGATGGATATCAGGAAACTGCTTAAAAAACCTCCTAAGAAAAAACTTTATAACTTAACACAGGGAGAAAGAAAAGCATTGATTGAGCTAGGCAATGATAAATCCAGTCATGTAATGAAAGCAGACAAGGGAGGAGGTATACTTGGGACTGATACCACTAGCTACAACCAAAAGATAGAGAACATGCTGGAGGATAACAGATTTTATGAGTTATTTACCATGGATGACATAAAAAGAGCATATGATTTATGGAACACTACTCTCTCCACATCATGGGAAGAAAAACTTATTACTAAAAATCTTTATAATTATTTATGGAGCCCATGCCCACATTTACCTTTTGCTTTTCTGGAATACCAAAGCCACACAAGGACAGAGAAGACCCACCTTATAGACTGGTGGTAGCAATTTACCTTGATTACTTATTGAAACATTTAGCAGAAAAGAAAAAGTCATAGATAAGAGATTCAATTGATGTTTTGTGGAAAATAAAAACATTACAGTGGAAGCTGACAATAGTTTAACTGTTGACATGGAATCCTTGTACACAGTGCTCCCTCACAATTATTGTATAACAGCAGCTATGGAATCTTTTAAGAAACATAATCAAGATACACAGGCACAACTGCAAAGGTTAAGCAAGCTCATTAATCTTATACTGGACTTTAATTTATTTACCTTTAATGGCAAACACTACAAACAAAAAACTGGTATAGCAATGGGGGCAGCCATGGCTCTCAGCATAGCTAACATATCCCTGCGCAAGTGGGAGGAGGACTTTGTGTTAAACAACACAGACTACATGCAGCATATCACATGCTATTTGGATTTTATTGATTATATCTTTATTGTGTGGGAAGGTGACACCTTACAGCTTGGAAATTGTATCACTTACCTCAATCATACAACCTCCTTCCTGAAGTTTATCTCTTCCCATAGCTATACTTCAACCACTTTCTTAGATATGCAGATTTCCAAGGACACCAACAATAACAGAATCACCACTGATCTATTCAGAAAACCAACGAGGGTTAACTTATTACTCCACAGTAAAAGTCTCCATCCTGCAAAAACCAAGGATAATGTGGCGAAGTCCCAGGGCTATAGATTAGCTAGAATTACCACTGAGAAGGAACCATATTTGAGAAACCTGAACAACCTAGAGAATGATTTCCTATTGACAGCCTATAAAAGTCAGATATTAAAAAACATCCTGGAACCCATTATAGAACTGAAAAGGACTGAAGCACCTTCACTCAACCTCTCCAGTAGGAGAATGTTAAGAAATTCCACAGAGAATAACAAATGCAAAAATAACTGCATCCTGTACACTTTGGATTATTACAGTGTCAAAAATGTTAAAGAAAACTGGGCCATAGTTACAGGAAACCCTTATATGATTAACATCTTAGGTGAAGCCCCATCATTTGTTTACAGGAAGGCTAGGGACATTAGAAATTTTGTTGAATTTAAACCTAGACTATATGAGAGAAACACTAAAAGATGTGAAACTAATTGTACATTTTGTATATTTATACAGATAGGTGATAGTTTTTATTGCCCTTATTTAAAGAAAATCATTAAGACCAGTGCAGGGGGTGATGTAACACTACAAAAGTAATTTATAGGGTACAGTGCAACAAATGTAATGCATTTCATATGGGCAATACTGCTGATAAACTTAAGTGTAGGATTTCATGTCATCTGGCAGAAATCTGCTCAGGATGTAAAAATAATGCACTAGCCAAACACCTTGCTCTGCCAAAAGACAGTGAGGTTTCAAATTCCAGATATTGGATCGCATAGATATGGGTGATCTTGAAGGAAACATCCTGAATATGCTGTAAAAATGTGAACTCATGTGGCAATTAAAGCTGAACTCTTTCAGGAAGCCTGGACTAAACTACTATTGTTCACTTAAAAGTGTACTGGAACTTAGAAAGTTGCCATACTGTTTACATGACTAATTTTATTTTATTTTATTCTTCCAGTTGGTTTTAAATACCATGGTAAATAATTTTTAATAGAAGTGCATATTTTGTTTATATCATCATATATTTCTTTCCTTTTCTTATTCTTTTTTCCACTTTATTTGAAACTATGTTTAATAACAATATTAGCTAATTATACAATAATATTTTTTATAGATAGTTTTTTAGGGTTCTTGTACACAGACCTGAAGAAGTCTAGAAGGGCGAAAGTGATTGTTATGAAAATAGAATATGGTTTACACAATGGATTTTTTTGCATGCAAAATGTATATGTATATCTTTATATATATTTTTAGATTGCCAAATGGTCTAAGGTTTTTATATTTCCAGCCATGCAGTATACTGTCTTAGATAAAATCACAGACTTAATATAATCTGGTTAATAAGAGGTACCACATCATTATTAATTTTATTTAAAGTACATAAGGGTTATATTATTATGACAGCTACTGAGTAGGGCAGGACCAGCTTGAATGTCACACTGATGGGCGAAAGGATGTGAATTTGTTAACATGTATACCAATGCACTGTGTTTTACAGCATAAACTTTCCAACTACATATATACTTTTTATCAGGTAAGGGAGTGGTTTATTGTGCTGTAAAACACAGTGTATACCAATAGACTGTGTTTTACAGCATAATAAACCACTCCCTTACCTCATAAAAAAGTATATATGTAGTTAGAAAGTTTGTGATGAAACTATTATTCTGTTATTTTTGTTTTACTTGGATCACTTGTCTGTGTGCTTAATAAAGTATTTTAGACTGGAAACAGACTGTCGACCCTGCTTGGATTACTTTTGAATACTTAGTAACTCTGTATAATATTTCAAATTATGGTTTTTATTATTTTTTGACTTAGGATGAGTTCAAGTTTGCTACTTCTTCTACCGTTATCTGATCTTATCAATATACAGTGATTAAATAGATATATATGAATTGAAAATCTTTCACACAGAAATGTTTCTTACACTGTTTTGAATATTAAATTACAATTCCATTGTTCATATAGATAGCAGGCTACTGGGATAGTAGAAAGAGCCAATCAAATATTAAAAGTAAGGTTAGCTAAAGTTTGTGAAGAAATTGTTCTTAAATGGTCAGAAGCAATGGTTTAGTTTTATTTAGTATTAGAAGTGCAATTACTACTCTTAGAAAATTGTCCCCTCATAAAATCCTCATAGGCAGACCCATGAGAATATCTGACACTTCACTCCCTACCAACTTAGAATTGCAAGATATTGACAAAACTGTGCTTTTGTATTGCAAATCTCTGTGTTCTATTTTGTAGAAATACATAGTGTTGTTCTGCACACAGCCCAATGACCCACAGAGCAAGACCATCATGACCTGCAGCCTGTTTGCTTCATCTACATTAAAGTGCATTCCTGATTAAACTCTCTTAGCTCCAAATGGAAAAGACCACACTTGGTTTGGCACACAACTGCTATTGCCATTCATTGTAAGGGCCTCCCCACCTAGATCCATGTGTCACTTGTCAAGAAGACCCTCTCTTGTAAAAAGTACAGTCGAAATACCATTGACATCAGACCACGTGAACCAGCAGAACCTATCCCCAGCCAAACCAGATGAAAAAACATGGACATTGTTGTAGTTGGATGTGACAGCCCATGACATTTTGCCATCAAAACCAATTCCTGAACCAACTGTGAACTATTTGCCATTCAAGTTGATTCCATATCTGCCATTCAGATTGCATCCAGAACTAGAACTCATCATCTATATGCACATTGTAATGATTGTTTATGAAACCATCTGTGGAGCTTTTCTCCCTGGGCCTCCGCTGAAAATGGACATGTATCCAGTCAGACTGTCCCAGTCAACAAATGTAAAATAAATAAAATAAGTTACCCCTTTTACTAGACTAGGAAGTTAAATCATACCATACTGCTGCCTCATCCTGGTCTGATTGAAACTCCAGTGATTCTTCTTCAACATCAACATTTTTCCTTGATTCTAATTCCAACATTATGGAGTCATCCTGCCTTGTAGACACTGATTTATATTTCCCTTTTTAAGTCATCTGTGATTAAGGCCCTTGATTGAAGACCTTTTTGTAATCAGTTTCTTTTACACAATGGATGACCTGCCCAACATCCTTGTTTACAGTTTCTTCAAAACTCACTCCAGCCCCGACATGCTTGCTTTTCCTGTGAAATGATTATTATAACGGTTACTGTGATTTTTGCCATCCAGAACCATAAGTGCATCATCTTTTGCAACTATCGGAATTTTAAGTACTGAATCATTCTTAATAAACATATATGCTTTGCTAAAACAGTGACATGAGTTTGGTTAGAAATGAATCAAGAGCACCTGAATGGCATACTAGAATTTCTGATGCCTTGCATACTTATGCACAGACCGTCAACATTAGCAACTTCTGGGTTAGTGCACATATTCCTACTGCACATGACAGGAGTATTCCATTAATTCCTGTACCAGTGACTGATTCAGAGCTTCATACTGCATTTTGCCTTATTTTTCTTGCTAAAAATCAGAAAAATAAACATGTTTCCACCCCTTCACAGCAATGTCGCTTCAACTGTTAATGACTGCTAAAGGTCATGTTTGCTCTCACAAAAATAAAACACTTTTTGTTGGAATCAGTGCTGCAATTTCTCCTGGAGAAATTATGATGGGTGGAGGTCAGGGCATGGCAGCACTGCATGAATGTTACTACATTTGTGTAAATCAAGCTTATCCCTGGTTACAAACACACTGATCTGGTTGTTGTTATGTAGGCCATGTTATTCCAGCTAGTTAACACACAACTGCTTTATCTGAAGAAAATATCCATAATGCTCATTACATGAGAAACACTAAAGATATTCCTAACCCAGTTGGAAAATTATATGCCTCCTAGATTTATCATAATGCTGTACAAAAAGACTTCTTTTAAATGGCTTGCTTACATGGATTTTGGTGATGGGGTCATTTCTGAAGCATATATTGTACCTGCTTATGGGCCATTAAAGTCCAACTGTGAGCTTAAGAAGTTGTCTAAACTCCTTGAAAGATTAAGTAACTCCACTTCTGTGTTTATTAACTTGATAACCCAAAAACTGAGTGCAATCTGAAGTGTGGTGCTACAGAACTGCGTGGTACTTGACTTTACCCTTGCTTCTAAAGGAGGTACTTGCACATCCATTCAAATGGAGTGTTGTTCTTTTATTCCTGATAACACTGGTGCCATCTGTAATAATTCAGAAAGTTGATGAACTTTCACATGCCAAAGAAGCTGATAGTTCCCAATGATCATGGTTAACCAAAGTTTTCAATAGATAGAGAGGAGGAATTAGTTTTTCACCCTTATAGCTATTATATTGTTAGGTCTTATTTTAAAGTAAAAGCCTACATTTTAATACTATTACAATCCAGAAAAGATGTTAAACTGCAAATTCAAAAAAAATAAAGAATCAATTCCTCTGAACACAACTGATAAAATAATCATAGCACAGTAGAAGATGCAAATAAACTATGGCAAGATTTTAGTAAAATATATAATATCTATACAATGGATTGAGGAAATGCAAAAAATACATATAGCAGAGATCGTACTAAAGATAATTTACAGTTTTCAGACTGTATTTTTGTTCCATTAAGATTTAGACATATTTTGATTGCAAAAAAGACTATATTTTTGAAACCACTGTGCAAAGATAGTTCATGCCAGGGACAGAAGGAAACAGCATGTGAAGGATGAAAAAGTGTCTCTTCATTTGAAAATTTGTAAGCATTGTCCAGTTATTGAAGAGCATTATGTTGGGGTGATGCTTATAATATCAGATGGAAGAGTGTGAAGGGTGAGGTTTACAGAGAAGAGAAAATGTTAGTCTATGCATTTCATTTCTAATATGCATTCATAGCAAGACAGATTTCAGAATGTTCTACAGTATGTATCTGTTGATTAGTTTCCTGTCTAATATTAGTAATTGCAGGCAGAGTAAGAAATGTAAACAAGATTTGTTCTCTGTAGAAAGTTATTTTATGGAATTTAAAAGTTGTGCCTAATATGGCAAGTCATAAAGAAGTTGTCAGAAGATCTTAGCAAAATTAATGCTGTAGTGTTCATTTTTAATTAATCAGTGGTTGTTCAATGATCATTACAATAATGTTGATTTTAATGAAAGAAAGTATAAAAATTCTTCTATTCTGTAGTTCAGGGATGCAGGAACTTGGATTTTCTAGTCTCCAATGTATGTGTTTCCATTTGCAGTAAAGGAAATTATTATTCTCTGCTGAACTGTGTCCTGTGAACGTTATTGGATACGTTAACAGTGGGAATTGGGGATGAGGTTGGAGAGCGGCTTGGTTTGCACCAGCAATGAACTGATGGCCTACCACTTAAAAAAACTCTCTTTAATCCAATTTTTATACACATATATATATATATATATATATATATATATATATGTGTGTGTGTGTGTGTGTGTGTGTGTGTGTGTGTGTGTTTAGGGAGTGAATGCTATAACAAGTACTGGGTTAATCCAAAATTATTTTTTTTAAGATAGTATACAAAAATGCAGTTTATCATAATGTATAGTGAGGCAGTTGGAGGGAGTTGGTGTCACTTTGGTCAATGAGTAGAAAAGAGATTTTAAAATTGGAACCACAGTATCTGTACTAGCTGAAGGTCAGCAGAGCTGAGGGGAAGGGCAATTGGGTAATTCAATGGAATGTAGTTGCTCCCCTCTAAGATGGTTTTCTACCAAAAGCAGTCTATGAGGTAGAAGTAGTAGGGATAGAAAAAGAAGTTCTTGCTAGTCTAACTGCCTGAAGTGATTCACATCTTTTAATTTTATACTTATGGCAGCGGCACTTAGCTGAGGTCTGCTAAGTCTGCCAGAAAGCTTGCTGTTCTAACAATTTGTTCTCTTAACTAGTGGCTGATCACTGTTGCAGTATTGTTTTATTGCAGGTTGGAAATGTCTCAGCAGAAGATTATGGCTGATGACATGGCTTTCACCAAGGAAGTTTTGCCCTTTTAGAGTAACATATGCTCAAGTTTTGAATTAGGTTCAACCAACACAAAGGTCTGTGAGGTAAGGGTGGGGGTGAGGAGGACCTACAGCAGTTTCAGCACTGCTGTACATACATATCACTCTAATTATGCAGAGTTATGTAAAATATTTGCAGCTCTGCTCTTTCATTTGATTATTGGGTACTGTCTTACATTAGCTTTACATTAAGTTGTCTTTCTGTTGCTGTTTTTAGAAACTTGATAGAATAACACAGTAGCATAGCTAGTGCAGGGTGAAAGGGGCAACTATCCCAAGCACAAAATGTTGGCGAGTCATGAACAGCTTGTCCCAATCATTGTTTAATGCAATACTGGCTTTTGATGATGCATGGTTAAGTGATAAAGTTGTTTTTATAAGAAGTTTATTGGCAACCTCTTTTTTTATATGGGATGGCTCTCTGATCGAACTGGAAGAATTTATAGCTTACTTACAAACTATTACTGGGTTTCTGAAGTTCAAGAAAAATATCCAATATAGAACTATTGACTTTCTAGATATTACTTTAAAAAAAAGTCCAGTGGGTAAATTGGATACAATGCCTTTTAAGAAGCCTGTCAAAAAAGCACTTATCTGGCCAGAGATAGCATGCACCCTAATTACATGTTTGACAATATCATGCTTAATCAGATGGCTAGAGTAAGTAAGTTAAATACTCAAAATGGGATATTAAATGAACAACTTGAACAGATATCAAGTGACTTCCAAAAGAAAGGATAGTGTAGAAAAAAAGCTGCATCTATGAAATAGCAAGTGCTAGCAGATAGAAACACAAAATATGCTCCCATCTTCTCAAACATGCATAAAAATCAAGCAAAGTGGCAGTATTGAAAAGAAAATAGATAATAAATGTAGGTATATTCTGACATATTATCAAAACACATCAGCCATAAAGGGTGGGATTAATAAGTACTGGCCCATTCTATCACAAATACCAGAATTACAGGATATTAATATAGACAGACCTTATTTTACATATAGAAAATGTGCCACCTTGAAAAATAAGGTTTGCTACAAGGACCAACATAAATATAGTATACAACATTCAAATAGAAAAAGGAACTTTTAAATGTCAGCATTGCTCATTATGCAGACATATTTTCACTGACCCCAGTTTTATTGATCCTGTTAGGAAAACAACATTCAGCCTATAGGCGTCTAGTAACTGCTGCACTAGGAATTTAATATATATGGCTAGGTGCACAGGGTGTTTCATTCTATGTTGGCAAGACAAATCATATGCTAAAAAATCATATTAGTAGCCACATGTCAGAAATAAGGAGGAAGGTCTATATAAACATATTTTAGAGAATATGAAGAAAAAATATACCAGCGACAACCAAGTGTCTTTGCTAAAAATCCACAGAATAACAAGGCAAAAAGTAACTAAGCAACGACAAGGCACCAGCTTCTTTTCAAAAGCAGACTGCTTTAATGGCACACAAACACAAGCGCTTTCACCATAGGCTTCTTCAGGTGTATGATTACCTTAATTATCACACCCATTATATATCAAATGGCATTTACGTTTAATTAGTTCTTAAAAACATATTGCACTATATCGGTGGTTCACAAACTAATACATATATATGTGTTCACATAAAATACATTAACACTAAAAATACTACCAAGTATATAAAGAACTATAGAAATATATATATATATATAAAAACATATAGTAAAAAAACATATAGTAAAAACATACATTATATACGCAAGGGAATCACATCATTGAGACCATGTCCTACATTAGCCCTGAGCCTCACTATCCATTCTACTTCCATCTTCTCTGTCTTATTTCTAATATCCCCCTTTCTCTTATTTCCACTCTGATGTTTTTACATAATTGTATTAAATTATTCTGAATAGTTATACATACATTTTTTAATATATGTATTTTAGTACATTTTAGTCTAAATTCAATGTCAAAACTTTCTGTGCTTTTTCACTTTAAGATCTTATTAGTGTCTTAATTGCTGCTTCATTGGAGCTATTAAAATTGTGTTCAATATGTTCTAAACTGATGCCTGATGAAGCAGACTGCTTGTCTGTGAAAGTACTTTTTTCTTTTGTACTAGCAAAAATAAATGAGTTAAATGACATTTCATTGGTTTTATATACAGTCTCATGGTTTTGGTGCAGCTGCTGTTTCCTCTTTTTTATCTAACCATAGTTACAGCACTAATTTGTTGGTAAGATTCTCTATTTTCTGTGATTTTTTAAACTAAAACATGAGTGCTGTTGTGCTCCATGCAGGCAGGGCATAAACTGTAAAACTTGTTTGCCACATTTGTAGCAAGCAGTTTGCTACAGTTTAAAAAAAAAAGAAAATGTTTTTAAAAAACTAAACCTGAGCGCCACATTTTTTTTTTCTTTTTTTGCTCTTCAGTGGAAGAGCTGGGGGGGGACTTCTAACCGCAATAAACAGATCACTTACAATGTGTTGATTAGCTTATTACAGTGAAATACCTTTTTTTTTTTTTGTGATGGAATGGGGTGCTGGGTTATGGTACCGGCACAGGATGCTGGACACTTCTGGAATGACAGGCTTTGCATTAACATGTTTGAAGGCTAAGTCTGAAACTCAAATGTCTGGCATCATTATTTAGTGACTGAAGTCCTCTTTATTGATTTGACAGAAAAGCCACAAGCTTTAGAAGGAACAGCTCAAAAGATGAGAAAAAAAAGAGACATTATGTGTGAGGCAGCCTGAGACAGTAGAAAGGGCTGAAGAACTAAAACAAATCTGACCAGCATAGCTTTATAAAACACGTAAACAATATAGTATTTATTCATCAAAACAACAACAGAAAAAAGGTTTCACAGCATATAGCTGCTTCATCAGACCAAAAATAACAAGCGTAAAATTTGTCTTAAAACAACAAAAAAATACAATCAAATTAAAGTCTTGAACTCACATGACAAGTCAGTCATAAGACAATTATGCAAAAACCCAGATAACTGACCAATCAGATAATTGAATCAAACTTCTACTCTTTAGTATTGGTTTGAGTGACACACGCCCATTCAAACCAGGAAATATATGCGGATTAAAGGTAATGATCCATCTCAACTCTTCACTTTCTGTTATATTTATAATATCCCCAATTCTAAGATTTAATTTCACTACTTCAAGAACAACAAATTTAAAGGTGTGATTCACACCACATTCAGAAACGTGCTTAGCTAAAGCATTCATCAGTTTACATTTCCTAATATCACCAATATGTTTTAATACTCTGCCTTTTAAACTGTGGTTCATCTTGCCTACATAATAGCACTCGCAGACAGAACAACCAGTACAATAAATCACATTCCGTGAATTGCACTCTGCATAAAAATTAAAATCAATTTTCCTATCAACGGACTTAACGTAATACTTGCAGTGTTAGAAATAAATCATCAAGCTGAACATGCACGACAGGAAAATGTCCCATGTTTCTCAATCATTGTATGTGGCTTTAGATAACTATATTTATAACATAAGTGCTGTTTCAGCAAATAGTTGTTCTTAAAAGAAAATCTTGGCACAGATCCTATTACATTTGCTATTTTACCATTTGCCATAAGAATGGACCAGTGTTTCTTTACCACATCACATACATTACTTATATTACTTGAAAAAGTAAAAAATAATCTTGAATACTGCTCATTATAAAGATGTGGAGCTGCCTCATTATGTTCTGCAAAATAATGGTGGGCAGTGGTGCTCCTTAGAGTGCAAACATAGTCAGCAGTTTCACATATCTCAGTTTCAGAATAGCTCCTATCAATAAAGTCTATGGCTATTTGATCTAACTCTTCACATGCCGCACTGACATCATCATGCAAAGGCATAATTCTAAAAAAATTGTCCTTTCAAAAGATGGCAGTGCTAAAGTTCTTTAAATTCTTCATCTGGACTGAGACATCTAAAAAAATCACAGCAAACCGTGAAAACTGACAGCTAAACTTAAGAAAAGTAGTGGTAGTATGGAGGTAGTTAATAAGGTCTTGCAGCCATTCCTCAGAACCTCTCTACACCATAAAAAGATCATCAACAAAACTTGTATAATAAGATGTTATCGCTGAATGGATTGTTATTATGCACATTATCAAATTCCCATTGGGCCAATACAATATTGGCATAAGAATTAGTGCAAACAATACCTACTGCAACTCCCAACTTCTGCAGAAAAAAAATAATCTCAAGAATTAGTTCTAATATTGAGCAAATCAAAAAATACTTTACTGTTGGACATGGAGCCATACATAGTCAAAAAGCTCCTAATGTATTCAACCCTCAAATCATTGGGGATAACAGTAAAAAGGGAGGCAATGTCCATCGTCACCAAGAGTATGTCAGATCTATCAGCCACATTTTTGTACAACCAAATAAATCACTTACAAAGGATTTGGTATCCTTCAGTACACTTGATACCATGTCTAAAACAGGTTGAAGTATTTTTCTGTACAAATATCAGAAGAAGTTCAGTGGCCCAACCCCTGCTAGAAACAATCAGGTGCATCGGAGGATCTCTACTATCTTTGTGCATCTTCCGCAAACCATACAAAAAAGGGGACCAAGGGATGTTCAACACAAAAATAGTAATACAAATCTTGATTAATAACCCCAGTTATTAAAAGGTCATATAAGACAAATTCCACCTTCTTAACCAGGCCATCTACCTGAAACCTGTGTATCGGCACGTACGTCATTCGGCGATATTGTACTTGAAGGCCTCACCTTGCGTTTTGCGCAGAAGTGGGCATGTTATGAATGATTGACGACCAGGTCTGCATATGTAATGAGCCATGATTGACATGGCATTCAAACAATGCAAACGAATGGACTTTTTTTTGCTAAAAATAAAAGCACACTCTTGAAGAATTTTAGTTGCTTGTTACATTTTGAAGTGTTTCAGATACAAAAATAATAGCTTTTTTGCTAAAATAAAAGCCCACTCTTTTTAGAATTTTAGTTGGTTGGTGTTTATTCAAATACAAAAATAATAGCTTTAGTCGACTAATAAAGGGAACTTAGAAAAAAAGGACACTTGCCATTTTCATTTCCCCCTCCCCGACAAGGACACACCTGCCCAAATAAGGGACTGCCCAGCCTACAGGAAAACTGGTGGTAACCCTAGGTCAGGACAAGAATAAGAAGTGAGCTTATATACTTTATTTTGAACAAAAAAATGTATCTCCCGATTAAATCATTAGCTAAAAAGTGACCATGTAGTTTACTGTTTAATTTAAAAGAAAATATACTTTGCAGACAGCCAGATGCAGGAACAAAATTAAGTTTCTGAAATATGTCTTTTATTTAATAAATACGCATTTCTTTGTTTATATTAAAATAAGAAACAAACAATTGTTCTCGAAGACAACACAAGACACGTACTAAAAGCCAGACAGTGTATTAGGATTCTTTGAGGGAATACATATCCATTAGTGCCCGATTATGAAACTGCACGGTGGTGGGTTTAGGGCGGGGCTTGCCACTAAGCATCTGGTGAGGCCCTCAAGTACAATATCGCCTGTCATTCTAGCAGATAACATCTCAGCCATTTTAGATATGTAATGTTCTCTAGCCATGAAAACGATCCCACCCCCCCCCTTTATCAGTGGGTCTGATCTCAATAGAAGCACATTCACGTAACTCCTTAAGTGCAAATTGCTCACCTGGCATAGGTTTGAAAAATGCAGGCTGAGAATCATCATGCATGAAACTTCTCAATTCATGTCCACAAAGTGTGACAAAAGCATCAACAGTAGGGTGGATCTCCGGTCTGAAGGTGCTCTGTTTCTTAAATGCATTCACAACAGCTTTAGTAGACTGCAGAAACATTAACTGCAAGGTGATGTTACAAGCAAACATTTTAAGATCTATAATCACATCAGTTAAATTGGACTTACGAGCAGGAATAAATGAAAGTCCTTTATTTAGGAGGCTGATTTGATCAAGAGAAAGTTTATGGGAAGAAATGTTAAAAATGAAGTTACTATATTCCTGGTGTGTGTGGTTTTGTTGTTCCTGGTTGTAGATCTTATACTCCCTTTCTTGCTGGACCTGCTCCTCAACCATCCCTTCCAAAAATCCTTTTTAATGGGAAGAAGTTCTGTGATCAAAACCATAGTGGTCATACCAGTGAGATTAGAAACATCCATATACAATGAAGATTGAGAGATCTGTGCAATAGCACAAGATGTAGTTTCAATGCTCTCCAGTGGAGCTGTATATATCTGTTTAAGGGGTGGGCACTGCCAACCAGTAGGCAAGTTATCTGACACAGACTGAGATATATCAGGTACATTGCTAACACTAACCTCTCTCAGCCAGGAAAACACATTCCCTTTACTAAAATCAGTTAGAGCTCTGTAATTTCTTCCACTCAGTCATCTGTAGTCTGGTCTCATATACAAAAACATTATCATATAACTCATCTAGGCTAGTGTCTTGAGATTCTCAAGCAAATTGTTTGGTAATGTCTGCTTGCAAAGTCTTAATGTCATCCAACAATTGCACCTCATCAGGCTTAAAGTAGTTAATTAACAAATGCATGTAATCAAAACTCAGTTGAAGATTTAGAGATTGCCAACATTTTAACAGTTCTGGATGGCTATTGGCATAAGCTGGCATTCTCAACACTCTTAAACCATGAGGTACAACTTTATGAAACAAGACAGCTTCCAAATGCAGATGCTGCCACTGGAGCTGCTTATATCTATAAAGCTTATTCTCAAGTTCTTTCACATAAGTTAAAAAATGCTTATGAGTGGCAGCATCAATTTCCAAGCCCGCCGAAGGTGAAGAAGCAGTTGATAAAAAACAAGGGGTTATGTTCTACCATTAAAATCCAGTTGAACCGATCTAAGGAACCATTAGAACCTCTTAGTGGATTATAAGCCAAGCCCATATCAATACCTTCAGGCATGTCCCACTGGTAATGCACACATAGTATAAACAATAACAAAAACGTTACCAGTTAGGCAAAGGTCGAAAAATGTACAAGAAATATAAATGAAGAACTAAAGCAAACCTGACCACCACGGCTTTATAAAACACGTAAACCCTTTTTTTCTGTTGCTGTTTTGACAAATAAATACCATATTGTTTACATGTTTTATAAAGCCGTGGTGGCTGGATTTGTTTTATTTCTTAATTTATATTTTTCGTACATTTTTCGAACTTTGCTTAACTGGTAACATTTATGTTATTATTGACAGTAGAAAGGGCTTCTTGCTGCTTCATACAGTAGCCAGTAAGATATCTGTTGAGAGGTTTCTGACATTGTCAACAAAGAGCAGTACAGTTTGGTGGACTAAGAATAGTGAGAGACTGTTTAAAAAATAGCCCAGCAAGCAGACTTAGTGGATTTTTTTGTGTTGCCTTTCCTAGGAACTCTGCCATATATGGAGTTCTGAGGAACAAGAGCAAAATAGAAAAGCAGACAGTGATCTATTATTTTTAAAAATCCACTTTCTGACTTTAATAACCTTTTTTTAAATCCGGGGTTGCAGCCCAGTAACCAGTACCATGAGCCACCTCAGGAGCTGGCTACTGTCATATGATCTTAATAATGTCTTAGTAGTAAAACTAACAACAGTACCACAAGACACCCTAGGAGATGGCTGCTGTCATATTATCTTAATAATGTCTTAGTAGTAAAACTAACAGTTCCATGAGACACCCCAGCAGCTGGCTACTGTCATATGATCTTAATAATGTCTTAGTAGTAAAACTAACAATAGTACCATGAGACACTCCAGGAGGTGGCTGCTGTCATATTATCTTAACAATGTCTTACTAGTAAAACTAACAACAGTGCCAAAAGACACCCCAGAAGCTGGCTGCTGTCATATGATCCTAATAATGTCTTAGTAGTAAAACTAACAACAGTACCATGAGACACCCCAGGAGCTGGCTACTGTCATCTTATCTTAATAATGTCTTAGTAGTAAAACTAACAACAGTACCACGAGACACCCCAGGAGATGGCTGCTGTCATATTATCTTAATAATGTCTTAGTAGTATCTTAGTAGTAAAACTAACAACAGTACCACGAGACACCCCAGCAGCTGGCTACTGTCATATCTTAATAATGTCTTAGTAGTAAAACTAACAACAGTACCACAAGACACCCCAGGAGATGGCTGCTGTCATATTATCTTAATAATGTCTTAGTAGTGTCTTAGTAGTAAAACTAACAACAGTACCATGAGACATCCCAGGAGTTGGCTACTGTCATATTATCTTAATAATGTCTTAATAGTAAAACTAACAACAGTACCACGGGACACCCCAGGAGCTGGCTACTGTCATATGATCTTAATAATGTCTTAGTAGTAAAACTAACAAACATTCTTTGATCACTGCTTCAAACTATATAAGAAAAATCAAACAATGAACATGCATGGAACAGGTTAGCATATATCAAATATTTATTTTAAATTTTGTAGCACAAGCTACTAAAGCTATGTTCATATGATCTAAATGATGCAGTCCAAACACTAAAGCATTTCACCCACGCACTGTGAGTTTGTCAGTTAATTACTTAATCATACACTGTACTTCACAGAAACTTTATTTTATTAGCCAACACAGTATGACAACATACATGTGTGTGGGAGTTGGGTTATCCGCTGTTTTCAAAACCTGTTAGAATGCTTGAGAAAGTGAACAGCATTACTAATAATTATTTTATTTGGGAGTTCATAATTTTCTTGTCTTCTGCAGCAGAATATAACTCTTATGCTTTGTCGTTGTGTTGAATTTCCTGGCAGCCATGTCTCAAACAAAGAGCAAACTGATTATGACCAGAGACTGGATCATAATCCTCTATATTATGTACCTCCCCATTCACTATTAGCATCATAAAAAAAATAGTATAAACTGTCATAACGTATCCACTGTCCATCAATATTTCAAACCAAAATCTGCTTTTGCACTGCTGCTATACTCCGCAGAATAACCATTCCACAATTCTTCCCCTCGCAGTTTACCCACACCTCATCAAACCCTCTTCTCCCCACTTTATTGGTTATTTCTGAAGTAGTGAAGCATCCTATGGTGTCTGCTACAAATGAGCAAGAAATCTACTATAAATCTAAAGGGAATTGCCAAGAAAGGCCCCAGTTCTCAGTGTGCAGCCCTACTAGTGTTGGAACCAATAACAAAGCCCATATCCCACAATGCCATACGTTTGACTGATGCCAGACTTTTGATGCTTCAGGACACTTCTCTGGTGCTGGCTCTTCAGCACAAAGGTGCTCTAGAAGAATCTATTGCCACAAAAGAGAAAGCTTTAGTTGTATATCCCTCTCCCTGCTGCCCAGACCTGTCTTCTTAACATTGAGTTGTGAACCCCTGGTCCCTCCTTTCCCCCTTCCCAGTGCTGTCTACAGAATTGAAAGAACTGGCAAGTCCTTTCACAATACTGTGCCTTTTTTCTCCCCAGTTCTGCATGTCCCTTTTCTGCAGCCATCTTTACCTTCTTGAGATATTTAATACATCTTCTTTTATATATTTTCCTTTTTATTCCCTCACCTGCACCATTTTCTGCTACGTGAGAAATAATTTTTCTTGAATCCCACATTCAGCCTTCCTGTACATTTTTACACATTTCTGTTTCTGCCATAATTCTGTATCTCATTGCTGCTTAAATATCATTATTTCAGTTTCACACACCTATACCGCTTTCTTTAGGGTTATCTCTAATCACCTTCTCTACCAAAGACCCGTCTACTTGTCCTTCCAGTTCCAGTGGTTCCACATCCATCTTCTTCTCTTATCTCTCTCCCTACTTCCCACTCAGCTCTATGTACATTTCAACCTTCTACCTCTGACTTTCAGTCCACCAACACCTTATCTGTATGGATGGTCTGCTTCAAATAATTTCTTAAGAAAGTAAACTCTTTCCTGTCTCTCCAATTTTCCCTCTATTTATCTTCCACTTCCAACCTATACATATTTGTCTTCAATTACTTCTGAAAAGTATGATGAAATTATATTGTATTGCATTGTATTCTATTGTATAATCTAGACATATCTCTGGCTTTAAATATTTTATAGTCAGCCCTAAAGATAAATCTGTGTGTCTCCCCTTTAGTATCTCTGGCTCCTTAAAGGACTTCATGAGGAGCCATTTGTTGTCAACATTTAGTCCAAGGTATGTCCCTAATACTTCCCCTAGCCTCTCCTTTACACTAAGTGACCTCACCTTCATCTTCCCTATCCTAAATGCATCTATCCACCTACTACTCCAAGCTCATGTACACGAACAGCACCAGCTCTTACCTCCAGCATTCCTAGCATGTCACCCTTCCTATAAAAATAACTTTATTATGTCTCTTCTCCTTACTTTCATCTCCTGTAAGATTACATTTGCCCCTTAGCTTTTTGAGTACTCATTTCCCTTTTATTGGATAATCAGTTCCCCATTTTTCAAGTAACTTTCACTAGTGGCACACTCTTCCCATGTCCTTCTTCTGCCTTACTTTAACTTACCTGGCCCCTGTCACCCTCTCCTCAAAGCCAGGTCTAAAGGATGCTGGGGACTGCCCCCCCCCCCCCCCTTTTGGAGCATTGATGCTCCTCTTTTCTGGCAGTGGGTTTAGTCAGCCACTGCAATGCATTCCTAATGTATGAACATCCTAGTTTTGCTCTGCTGCATATTTCTACACATGTGTATCCACCCTTAAACTCTTTTTCCACCTGTTTCTACCCTACCACTTATAAAGGCCTCTATAATTACTTCTTTCAATCATTTTCTTATGACTTACAAGTATAGGTGTGTGGCTTATGGCTAGGCCCTTGTGTTATAATAACCCTTCTCCTAGACTCTGTTAGCCCTCCCCTTTCTTTCCACATGCATATTAGTTCACTTGACATGCATTTCCAACCTCTGAGCTGTGATTACGTTAATTTTCTTCTCTCTTTCTTTACATCCTGTCTACTTTCAGCATAGCTTTCCCATCTTATGTTATTCTCAGTTTGTTCCTTAAGGTGTTTTCATTAATGATAATCCTTCCTACCAACTGCCTTTTCTATCTTATCCCTATTAGCTCCAGCATTTTTCATCTTACATTTCTTAGGCACCAGGATATGTGAAAAGCTTAAGTTTTTTTTTAAGTGAAATTTCTCTTTCCACAACAGTGCAGCGTTTAGTTTGTTGACCTGGGTTTGCTTATTAAAATTCAATAATTTACTGCTTTCCTTTTGTTTCTGTTCCTCTTACTCCTCCCAGATATTCACCTCTCCCCTAGAGTTGGCAGTCTGCACAGTTCCTTTTCTTTGGTCTTTCTCCACTTGTGTGCTGTTCCCACAAGCTTTTCTCACTAATTTTCTTTCAGCATTTGACAATCTCCATTGTGCATTCCTTCTGAAATGTAGTCATATAGCAAACTTGGTTTTGAGTAACCCAGCTTCACTGTACATTGCCTTGAAATCCCCTGGCTTTACACTCTATTTGCCATGTTAAACAGAGCATGCAAATTGCCAAAAGCTGTATTGCATTCAAAACAGTAGGCAAATCATTGCATTAAAGAACAATAAAGTTTTCTTATCAGTTTTTAAATGACTGCACTATAGTACTTGGTACTGCTGGGAGAGGTGAAGCAGTTCAGTGGTACCGTATTTGTTTTAAAAGGATGGTCTTGCACTACACCTGTTCTCACCTGGGTAACAATCAGTTCCCAATATCCCTATGCATTTAAAGAATGTTTTACAAGCAGTTTTTTTTTTTATTCTTTCCTAGTCTATTAAGCTCATTCATCCAGGTCCTTTTGGAAAATCCACCTTCCTGCCTCCAACCTGCTTTCCTGGCTGGGTCCTTGGTGCTTACCATGATCTGAGTTTTGTCCTTTTCAGCACTGCTGCCTGTTTGTCTCAAACAAAGTCCTTTTCCAGGTAAGTCTGTAACATTTTACCCCTGTGCTGGCACTAGCTTACGTTAAGTAAAATATCTCTCAGAAACATTCCCGTGTATTCTTACAGGGGCTACTTGCATGGCAGACAGGTATTTTGGGGGCATTTGGAGAAACTGTTACAACCTCTTCATGTATATGAGTTCTGTCTTATTACTGGTTTATCCCATTTGTTTAGTGTGCCATCTCTAAACATGGACTTAGTCACAGCAGAGGACAAAGGGTGATGTAGGGCAACCAACAATCAGTCAGTATACATATCATATAAAATATTTCTAGCCCTCTCCTCTCCTCTTCTCTCGTCTCTTCTCTCCTCTTTTTAATGAGGAATCTTTCTTTGATTTCCCTTGTCTTCTGATTGGGTCTTTTTCCTAGCCCAGTGGGTAATATCATCTGCATCAGTCTTTCTCTGGATGTTCTCATAAAGGGATTTAGTTTTGCTGTTGTATTACCATTCTATTTCTGCCTGATCCTCTAATCTGTAATTATAATTTCATCTTGAAAAGCATCCAAGGCACTCCATGATTTTTCTATTTGTCTGTCTTTTAGTGCGGTTTGCTTCAAGTATCCTTCCATTTCATCACTTTTCTTGTCCCTCTGAAGCCCTCCCCCCTTGACCTTTTATGAGAGTTCCCTGGTCGTATGTCCAGTCCCATTCTCCAGGGCCTCATCTCTCTCTCTCTTCTTGCACCCACAATAGTGCACAATTATGTGGGCCTGTATGATCAGCTGCTGGTAAATAAGTGCCTATCTTGAGAGATGCCTGCTACTATTAAATTAATTTTCCTATCCTGCTTATCTGGACTTTAACAGGGTATGTTTCCCCTTTATACCATAAAGACTGTTGCATCTTCCCTCCTCAAATCTCAAACAGCATGGGTAAAAATGAGTCTTCTTCTGTGTAATTAAGGCTAAAATATTCGTCTCAATAAACATGTTCATCATTTGTTCTTAATTCTTAGTTGATGGCATCAGATTTAAGCACACATAACACAATAACTGTGGTATTTCACAGTGAAAGGTGTCTGAGGCAATTGTGTTATGCCACTGGGAATTGTCTTGGTGGACATAATCTGCTTTTACAATTCAAACTGCCTTATCTCCTCAGTAGATGTTTCAGCCATGTCTCCACAAAATACACTGGATCCCTTTCTTTGGACTTCCACTTTTAGTCTAATGATCCTTATATTCTCACTACTGGAGTGAGTTTTGTTGCCATCCTTACATTATCACTACTGGAGTGAGTTTTGTTGCCCTTTAATGGAGATATCAGACTTCGAACATACTCTAAATCTACTTCATTTTTAAAAGGAATTCTCTGTTCCAAATAGCATTTCTGGTACACAGGCCAAGCCAGCATTCATTTGCTCCATACACCTGCTGATCCTTCCATTTTCTTCGTTAGGCTGTGTATGTTCAGAAAAACACAAAGCAGATTTATCTAGTACTTTGCTTATTTATGTTCCCAGAGTAAATCCATGACTACTAAACCCTTCTGGTAATGCACTTCTTTGCGTTTCTGAATATTCACACAATACACCTTCCAATATTGTGAGTTTAACATATAGTGGGTATGTACTGCAGAGGCTAATGCCTAAGGGACTGTACTACCTGGGCCCATAACCCCACCTATTTCTAATTTAACGCTATCATTTTTCTTTGCAAGCTCAAAGCTCCTTTTGGATTTGACCCACACCTTGGCATAGCTATCTTTTGCCTTTATCTCCCATCTGTTCTTCAGTCTTCTAACCATATAGCAGTTCTCCCTGCACTGTGCAGATGGTATGGTGTTAGTAAGTGTGTTATGCGGAAAGCTTCCTAAACTGTGTGTTTAAACCACACTGACTGTTATGACTGCTTATTATTGAATACGTTTTAGCCATTCTTTGTTGTACATTATATATACAGTATCAACGAATCTGGCCCCCTTTCAATCACAACCTGTTACTAGAATTTATGTTAAAGATCTTTTATACTTTTGCATTGCTGCTACTTATTTTTTCAGTTCTTGAGACATATTCTCTCAAAACTTCATTTTTTTCATTTTCTACATCTCAAATGTTTTCTCTCACTCGCATCCTAATTTCTTTCTCATACGTTTACAGTAAAATAGTTCATATTTACTTCCCCAGATTAATGTAATGTAATCAAATTAACTCATAACAAACCTATAAATGAATATCTCTAAAAATTGTTTGCTTAAAAGGAAAGAAACCAGGAGCCTGCCTGGAAACAAATGAGGAGTGCTTGTGTTTTCCTGGGATGTGAACCTCAAATCATTCATGTGATGAAAGTACCCCCACAATAACATGATAAGTATTATAGCAAACAGGTCAGAAACCTCAAGCATAGACACTCACTGCCCAACCAAAAACAGTCAGAAATCAAGCCACGCTGCTCCTTCTCTCACCAGGAGCAGAATGTAAGCCCAAATTCCAAGCTGTCATCTATGAAACAATTATTGGGCTTTCTGGTGATCATCAGTCTCCAGAAAATAATGACCTTGTACTCCTTCTCTCCTCTTCTTCTTCTTTTTCTTTCGGCTGTTCCCATTAGGGGTTGCCACAGCAGATCATCTGTTTCCATTTCTTCCTGTCCTCTGCATCTTGCTCTGTTACACCAACCACCTGCATGTCCTCTCTTACTCCATCCATAAACCTTATCTTAGGCCTTCCCCTTTTCCTCTTACCTGGCATCTCCATCCTTAGCACCCTTTTCCCAAAATACCCAGCATACCTCCTCAGCACATGTCCAAACCAACACAATCTCGCCTCTCTGGCTTTGTCTCCATACCGTCCAACCTGAGCTGACCCTCTAATATACTCATTCCTAATCCTGTCTACCCTCCTCACACCCAGTGCAAATCTTAACATCTTTAACTCTGCCACATCCAGCTCTGACTCCTGCTTTTTGTCAATGCCACTGTCTCCAACCCATATAACATAGCTGGTCTCACTACCCTCTTGTAGACCTTCCTTTTCACTCTTACTGGTACCTGTCTGTCAAAAATCACTCCTGACACTCTTCTCCACCCTGCCTGTACTCTTTTCTTCACCTCTCTTTCACACTCGCCATTACTCTGAACTGTTGATCCCAAGTATTTAAACTCATCCACCTTTGCCAGTTCTAGTCCCTACATCCTCACCATTCCCCTATCCTCCCTCTCATTCACACACACATTTTCTGTCTTAGTCCTGCTGACCTTCATTCCTCTCCTCTCTAGAGCATATCTCCACCTCTCCAGGGTCTCCTCAACCTGTTCCCTACTCTCACTACAGATCACAATGCCATCTGCAAACATCATAGTCCACAGGGCCTTCTGTCTGATCTTGTCTGTCAACCTGTCCATCACCATTGCAAAGAAAGGGCTCAGAGCTGATCCTTAATGTAATCCCACCTCCAACTTAAAAGCATTAGTCACTCACACCGCAGACCTCACCACTGTCACACTGCCCTCGTACATATCCTGTACCACTCTTACATACTTCTCTGCCACTCCAGACTTCCTTATACAATACCACAACTCCTCTCTAGGCACCCTGTCATATGCTTTCTCTAAGTCCACAAAGACACAATGCAACTCCTTCTGACCTTCTCTGTACTTCTCCATCAACACTCTCAGAGCAAACACTTCATCTGTAGTGCTCTTTCCCGGCATGAAACCATACTGCTGATCACTAATCATCACTTCCCTTCTTAACCTAGCTTCCACTACTCTTTTCCATAACTTTATGCTGTGACTGATCAATGTTATCCCTCTGTAGTTACTACAGCTCTGCACATCACCCTTATTCTTAAAAATCAGTACCAAAACACTTTTTCTCCACTCCTCAGGCATCCTCTCCCTTTCCAGGATTTCATTAAACAATCTGGTTACAAACTCCACTGCCATTTCTCCTAGCACCTCCATGCTTCCACTGGTAAGTCATCTGGGTCAACAGCCTTTCCAGTCTTCATCCTCTTCAAAGCCATCCTTACTTCCTCCTTGCTAATCTGTTGCACTTCTTGATTCATTATCACCACATCATCCAACCTTCTCTCTCTCTGATTCTCTTCATTCATCAGCCCCTCAAAGTACTCTTTCCATCTGCTCAACACACTCTTCTCGCTTGTGAGTATGTTTCCTTCATTATCCTTTATCACCCTTACCTGCTGCACATCTTTCCCAGCTCTGTCCCTCTGGCTAGCCAATTGGTACATGTCCTTTTTTCCCTCCTTAGTGTCCAACCTCTGATACAACTCTCCATATGCCTTATCCTTCACCACCTCTCTCTTTGCCATGTGCCTCATCTTCTTATACTTCTGTCTGCTTTCTTCATCTCTCTGACAATATCACTTCTTCTTCTTCACCAACCTCTTCCTCTGTATACTTTCCTATACTGCCTCATTCCACCACCAGGTCTCCTTATCCTCCTTCCTCTGTCCAGATGTCACACCAAGCACCTTTCTAACTGTCTGCCTTACCAGCTCTGCTGTAGTTACCCAGCTATTCAGTTACTCTTCTCTGTACTCCTTCTCTCACCAGGAGAAAAAAGAAGCACTAATCCCAAGATGACTACTGAGAGGCAGAATGTAGGCTCTCCAATAACTGGTGGTCTTTCAATAGATGTTGCAAATTTTAAAGATAAGATGGAAAAAGGTGGGTTAATATCCTAAGCGCTGCAGTGGTCACTAAGCTGTTAGATATGAAAGACAGGGTAACTTAAGCTTTAGCTGTCTAAGTGAAGAAACACCTAATTTTAAAAGAGCAAGACAGACTGAAAAAGGGTGGGCACTTTGTATTATGATTCTATGGAATACAGTGGGATGGCCAATAAATGTAAACAGCTGAAGGGGAATTATTTCACAAAATGATAATTTTGTGCTTGCTCACAATGGCCAATGAAAGGGAAAAGGGAAGGAGATATGTGGTCAAATTAATGTAAAGGGCAGGCAACTAGAAAGATGGTAGAGTTTAAGAACACAAAAGCATCAGCATTGGAGGGTGGGAAAATGTCTGTGTGACTCACAAGAGGCACAGCTATGGTCGCTTTCCTAGTTTTAATATACAATTAGAAGTAGAACGTAAGTAAAATACAGTGTAAAGAAAACAAATCACAACATATAAAATAGAAGAAGGCAATAACGTAACACAAAACACAAAAATGCAAAAGCAAACTAACCTTTCCCTCACAGCAAGCTGTAGAAGACTCTGGGTGAGCTTTTCCAGTAAAGCCTTCCAAGCTCCATCCTGTCAAAGAACTCTTTGCACTGAGTGTAGCAATTCTTAGTTCATGTTTGGCAGGTTGATTGGTTTTACGTCCAGCTTTTCCTCAACAGAGCTTTCTCAGGTAACCCAGGCTGGGCAACTGGACACCATCCAGCCAGTAGAGTATTGACTCAGGGTTGCTGGGCTTTATGTCAGGCACACAATGGGCTGGCACATACACCCCTCCCACCATTAGCATGGGTTTCTGGTATAGGTCAGAGTAGGCCGGGTCCTCAACCCACTTATCACTGGTAACTACCCATGCTGATTTTGCAACTTTAGTGAACATGATCAAATCACTTAGAGACATATTTTACACCATCTAGTAGCTAGCCCTGCCACAACATGCATTCTGTGACAATGTTCTCCTCTTGAGGATACTGCGCACTACAGTAGATGTCCAAAAAAGTTGATCTATGCAACTCTTCCCCCTATAAGGCACCATGTATTGTCTGTGCTGCTGCCCACAGCTCCATTCGTTGGTGAGTTTGGGATGGGAACACTCAGCATGTTTTTTGGAGGTGGGAGGAATGCACAGAGACACAGTGAGAACATGTAAACTCCAAACAGGCTCAAACCTTGTACCTGTTTGGCAGCATCCTGTATAGACACAGACACCTTTAGTGACATTTTTCACGTAAAAGCATAATTAAAATTTCACCAATACCTAGTTGCAGTGACAAGCACTGTCCCCAGAGTTGCAAACCAAATACTCCTGAAATTGTTTTATATTCTCACTCCAACTGTCTAATCAATAAAAAGGGTCTGTTGCCATGGATATGAACTTTTCCACTATCTCCGTTACCAGCCTGGTAGATGTGGACATCCTGAGGCAATGTAGAAATTACCTTATGTTTTTACTGACAACCAGTTAATTCTCAAACAAACTGTTATGGTATGTGAGAAATGTGTTTACACAATGTCACTGGAGGCAAAGCTCTCACATAAAAGTACTCCTAATGTCAATAAGGTTTTCGATAGTATACATGCTCCACCCATCACACACAATTCAAAGCAGACATATAGACCCACATATGCTGAGGCACTTACATGTAATGTTCCTAAACTCCAAAGACATCCTAGGTGAAGTACACACAACAAATATGCTCTGCAGCCTCAAATGCACTCTTTCAAAACAACACCCACATCAACGCATGCAGTCACATCTCATGGAGCCTCTAGTTCTAAGCCCATAAGGCAAGCCACCACACAATCCAACATTCTGGTCATTGGAGACTCCATCATGTGACATGCTGATGTCCCTCTCATCAGGCACAGTAAGGAGAAAGTCACAGTCATTTGCTTATCAGGGGATAGGATCCACCACATTATGCATGCACTCAGGTCATTGGACCACAAGTACCAGAATGACTCAGTCATAGTCCCTGTTGGTGTAAATGACCTGAATTGTACCTCCCTATACTATATGAAGAGAGACATCATGGAACTGTCGGAATATGTGTCCTAGGCTGGTACAAAACTAGCAATGAGTATCATTTTACCTTCCCCAAAGATGATGCCACAATAAGAACAAAAGGTGAATGACTTTAATAATTGGCTTAGACTCTGGTATCATTCAAACGGAGTGCAATATTTGTCAGTATGAAAGGAGAAGGCCAACAGACCACACTGCTTTCCCAGGGATGGTTTGCATCTCTCCCCTATAGGCTTTCGAATATCAGCTAAAACATTGTCTTCCCTCATAATGTCTTTTTTAGACAATGCCAGACTGAAAGTATTTCTGACATAGCAAATCAAAACCAAATCTAAAGGTATTACTGCTCAGTTCTAGGAGTCTAAACAAAAAACTCCATTCCCTAGCATCTCTCTTCACCTTAGAAAATTCTTGACATTTGTGCAGTCACTGCGAGATGGTTTAAAGCCATGGAGAGCACACTGACAGTGCAAGGTTATAATGCCACACACTTAGACCAGCTACTACACAAACAGAGACTAAAGGTGGATGTGTCTCACGTTATTTCAAAAATAAATATACCTCAGGGCTGGTTAAACAGGACAATGCACTTGAGCTACTTCATGTTCAAATCACCATAGGAAAAACCCAAAACCACTTCCTTGCAAGCTATATATCCCCCTCTATGACCCAGGAAACACATACCATGTATTTAAACTTATCAGAAACACTCACCATCCAACCCAATACCATATTCAAAGGTAACTTTAATTACCCCACTATTAACTGGGAATCCTATATGACAACAAACGTACAGGTACAGAGATTCCTGGATTTTGTAAACTCAAACTCCCTGGACCAGACTGTCAATACACCAGCCAGGGGTGCAACAATACTGGATCTGATCCTCACCAATATGTGAGAGTGTTGCACACCCCCTAGTATAATGTCTTCTCTGGTAAGGTCAGACCACAAAATGGTCTCCTTTGAAGTAAAAATAAAACCTGGAGGAATATTCAAGAAGTACTCTAAAGCTAACTTCCTGATATTAAGTGATAACATGACAAAATTTGAAGCCTCCATAAACTCTAAGAACACTGCTGCCTACGCAGAACTGTTCACAGAAACCATATACAAGCATATTAATAGCTGGACAGCCGCAGTTGTACCCACCAGGAAAAAGTACAGAACTAACACAAAAAACAAGACAACCTGGTGGAATCACATCAATAGGCTATATAAAAAAATAAAGAAAATCATGGCAAAATTAGGAGGTGCAGCACCCAGCAGGATAAAAGCACTCTCGTCAAATGAAACAAACAACTCAGAAAAAAATAACGTCTACCAAAGCCAAATCTGTGGTAAATTTGGCCTCCCAGGCCAAGGTCAACCAGAAGGCATTCTTTAGCTATGTCTGCAAACTCAAAGGCAATACACAATTGTGTGCAGAGCTCATTATAAATGGAGCCACCTATACTGAGCCAGAGGATGTAGCAAACATATTGGCCCACAAATTCAGCTCCAACTTTACCCCTCTCTCCCCCTCGCTGTTCCCTCAGGAAATACCATCAAATATAACCACCCCCCCTTATGCTATCACTAGGAGACAGGTCCTTAATGCTCTCTCTAAGGCCAGGAACATGGCATCAGTGGGCCCAGACAATATCCCAAGTGCCTTCTAAAAAGCATGACCTATCAGGGCCTCTGGAATTGTTATTAAACTGTAGCCTCCAAATAGGCTTTGTGCCTCATAAATGGAGAAGGGCAGCAGTCATCTCTCTGCACAAATGTGGGCCATCTATAGACCCTGGAAACTACAGACCCATAAGTCTCACTAGTCTTATATATAAAGCCATGGAAAGAATTATCATGAAGATGATCAGTAAAGATATAGTAAACCTCCAGACACTGGACCCAAATCAGTTTGGTTTCATCAAGGGGCAGATCATGCCTACTCAACCTGGTGGACTTCTTTGATAAGGTCACCAAAGCAATGGATGAGTGCAAAATGGTTCACACTGCCTACCTTGACCTGGACAAGGTGTTTGCTACCCCACTGGGGCATTGTTGACCATGTCAAGAGGTTAGATACAAACCATATGTCACCCAGTGGATAGCCAACTGGCTCATAGACAAGACCCAGGACATTGAAATTGAGGAGTCCATCTCTACAAACAGGCATGTCATAAGTGGAGTCCCTCAGGGATCAGTCCTTGGACCATTCCTTTTTGGCATTTACTTCTCTGAAGTCAAGGCCAATGTCAATGGTCTCTGGCTGATTAAATCTGCAGGTGATTGCAAATTAGGAGCTGTAATTGAATCCCACACTGACAAAAATGTTCTCCAGGAAGGGTTGACACAGACAAATAACTGGTGTCAGAGCCACGGACTAAAACTAAATGCCAAGAAATGCATAACAGTATCCTTTGGGAAATTATCCATCCCTGGTAACTATCATTTTGACAACACACTCCTTAGAGTTGACCCAGTAGTCAGGGACTTAGGGACACACATAGATAGTAATCTAGCCTTTGACCATCACGTGTCTGCAGTGGTGAAGAAATCATTCTATGTTGCACAACTTATAAACAAAGGAATGGCATCTAAGTCCAAGAAAGTCATTGTTCCACTGTATTTGGCATTCACTAGACCTATCATAGAGTACAATGCCCCCTTTGTTATGTACCTAACCAGGTATATCCAACAAATGGAGCATCCACAGAGGTTCCTCACTTAAAGAATACAGGGCATAAGTAAAATGTGCTATGCAGACCACCTTAAGGCTCTATCCCTGTATTCTGTCCCCTGCAGGCTGTTGAGGGGAGATCTATGCCTATCATACAGGGTATTGTCAGACCCCACTCTGATGGACCTCCTGCATATCAGCAAAATAAACAGCACCATAATTATTTATTTATTTATTTATTTACTTATTTTTATTTTATTTATTTTTAATTTCAGTTTGATGACTGGGGGGGGGGTCCACTGGGCTCAGGAGCCCTTTTTCAGTGGAGGCCCAGGGAGAAAAGCTCCAACTTTACATAGTAAACATTACATTTTCAGAACAAAGTTACAATTCAAGATGCGGATACATAAGATACCCATTCTAAAGACTTAAACCTTGCCTGTGATATAAATAGGACCTGCTGGAGAGACAAGTATGCACCGCAGAGACTACCCCTTCTCTGGAACAGGCTCCCTAACCATGTGAAGCAGAGTTCCTCCCTAATCCAATTTAAGTATAACTTGGACAATTGGATGGGGAATAGGAAATTCATCCCTTGTTTGGCACCTATGTCTCTAGTGAACACAGGTAGCCTGTAAATGAATCATCTTCCAGGCCCCTGCTTGTAAATGTTTCACATCCTAAGCCCTGCTTATACTTATCAAGAGTACCAGAACTTGTCAGAGATTTAGGATGACTGCTAGACTTTAAAAAGATCTTGTGGTTGTTAATGTAGTAAACACCTATGAACCTATGAATCATCAGCACTGATGTAGCTCAGACAGTGACACAGCCTTTTCATCTCTGGCATTTTTAACATAAATGCCCTTTTTTCAGCAGATTATTTTTTTCAAATGTTTTCTGTATTTTTGCTAGCAAGAATATAGTTTAAAGAATTAGGCTGTCAGCATTTTTTTATTACACTGATGACAGTGTAAACATTGTAATGATGTAAACAACTATGCTGGAACAATGGTGATATCTTTGAATGAATGTGTATGTTGCTGTTCATCTGTTTCCATGCATATTCTCATTAAGATAAGATTTTTTTACATTCACAAGGCTGTTTTTTCATGCTGTTCTTTAACCAAATGGAATAGCTATTCTGATTCCTTTTACAGTGACATCCGTGGCTTCATGTTCAGCTCTTTATGTTCAAAACGAATTACCACTGACATAAACCATAGAATGTGATTTAAATCAGCATCAAGAGTGTTTATTTATTTATTTTATTTATTTATTTATTTGTTTATTTATATTTGTTGACGGGGAGTGTCCGACTGGACGTAGGTCCATTTTCAGCGGAGGCCCGGGGAGAAAAGCTCCACAGTTAAAATAAACAGACAGTAGTTACATTGGATTACATGGTGATTAACAATTTACATAGCAATTAATTACAACATATTTACAGATGAAGAACATAGTACATCAGTAGACAACTAGAATCTTTATCTGTGAAGTACATAACAGACATTAACAAATGTTACAATAAGAAGTTCCTGTTGTATAATAAGTACTAGGCTTATGAGCATCTGAGCTTGCTATAATCAAGGTAGTTAGTGGAGTGGAAAGAAAGGTAGTGGTTGGATGGGGTGGGTGATATTAGAGTGGAAGTTGCAAGGGCATAGCCAGCATGTTTATAGGTGCGCTTTTAGTAAAGTTTTGAAGTGGGTGCATGATGGTACGGAGGTAATTGTGGGTGGGAGGGATTTCCATAATTTGGCTATGGTGCAAGAGAATAGTGCTTCACCAGCCGAGTTATTGGCTTTAGTGATCTGCGAGTGATTTTTGTTGTTGGATCTTAGTGGTCTGGTGGTGCGATAGGGTTGGAGTAGATTCTGGAGGGATGGGACATTTAGTGGATGGTTTACTAGTTTGTGGGTGAGTGAGAGTTGATACCATTGAAGGAGGTGAGGGAGTTCAAGCCAGCCCAGTTCAGCAAGTGAGAGACAGTGGTGACTACGGTAGGATGCCCCTGTGGCGAATTTGGCAATTTTGTTGTAGCAGGTCTCTAGCTTGCTTAGATCGCATTGCCTTAGGTTGGTATATATTGGAGAGGCATAAAGTAGGGTGGAGATAAGGTGGGAATTTGCTATTGAAATCTTTGCTGTTTTGGTGAGAAGATGCTTATTTCTGTATAATGCTCCTAGTTTTTTGTGGACTTTTTTTATGGTCATGGATATGTGAATGTCAAATTTTAGTTTACTGTCTATTTCCACTCCTAGCAATTTGGTGTGTTCAGTTGGGTATATAGTGGTGTTGTCTTTTGCTGTGATGTTAAAGTGAGAGTTGTTTTGAGTATGTTTGGTGGGTTGGAAGATGAGTATTTTAGTTTTGTTTGGGTTGAGTATTAATTGGGCATCGGATAACCACGTTTCAACAGAGGAAAAGGCTTCCTGTGTGACTTTTTGTAGTTTGGGTAGGGACTGGGCTGAGCAGATGATGGTCGAGTCATCTGCGTATTGTATGAGTGTGCCATGTGTGGTGGCAGAGGCTAGATTATTTGTGAAAACAGAGAAGAGTAGGGGTCCAAGGATGGATCCTTGGGGAACCCCTATGGAGACAGGTAGTTGGGGAGATATGTCATTCTGCCATACAACGGATTGTTGGGGGTCAGACAGGTAACCCTGAAACCAGTTGGTGACTGATTGTGAGAAGGATAGGTTATTGAGGACAGAGATAAGTTGTTTGTGTGGGACCATGTCAAATGCTTTAGATAGGTCTAGGAAAGTAGCAGAGGAGAGATAGCCATTGTTTTTATGCTGAAGGATAGTGTTAGTAAAGGAGAGTAAGGCAGTGGTGGTGCTATGGTTTGGTCGGAAACCATGCTGAGTATTGGAAAGAAGGTTGTTAGTAAGGAGGTAGTCTGAGACCTGAGAGTGTATGCATCTCTCTATTGTTTTGGAGAGTGGAGAGAGAATAGCTATGGGGCGGTAATTGGTTAGTTCTTTGGAGGGTCCACCTTTGTGGAGGGGAATTATATGTGATACTTTCCACAGTGTGGGAGCATAACTTTCTGACAGAGATCGGTTAATCAAGATGGATACTGGGTAGGCCAGAGCATCAGCTGCGATTTGTAGGTATTCACTTGGGAGGTTGTCTGCTGGTAATTTGGTGGGTTTGAGTTTAGTTAAGAGATTTTTTTATGTTGGAGGTAAGTACAGGAGAAAAAGAGAAGGCAGTGGGGAGATTAGTAGTTGAACGTGTGGGTTGGAGGGGAGGGGGGTTTTGTTGTTTAGCTAGTGATAGTATGGTTTGTGTGAAGTGTGTGTTGAATGAGGTAGCAATATTTTCTGAGGAGTGAGGGATGTTAGGAGGAGGGGTACTGACTTTACCTGGGTGGAGGATGGAGTTTATGGAGGACCAGAATTGTTTGGTTCTTAATGCTGATTAATGAATTCCTCATAACATCGCATCCTAGTACTTCAGGCACATTACACAGGATGCAATACATAACTGAAAGCTGTTGCTTCATACAGTGACCACGCTTTATGATCATGGCATAGCATGATTATAGTTAAGCTCTTGGGCTTTACAGAATGCCTAACTTTCACTATATGAAAAAATTTAAAACCTCAACATTGTATGGACTTTTGCAGCTCAAAATGTTTTATCATGTTTCCTTATGCACCATCATCCAACACGTAGATTATGTTTAGTCAACCAAAACTTGACATTATTAAACATCTAAAAGTGTTTTTTTTCACATTTTTGATCATCTAGGATTATTTAGGCCAGAAATCATTGCATAAGAGAAGTCCTGTGTTTTTATTTGTTCTAATTAAGACAGTCTGTAAGCTATAATGACTATAGAAGTACCACATAACTTTTCATTTTCTAAATAGTGTCAGCTAAATATAAAACATTGGAATGAAACTCATCAAAAAGAGCCCAAAATGTGTATCCTAATGACCAATGCAATATTTATATCCTTCACTGATTCAGTCAGACTTTATCTGCACTACTGAGTGACTATGAACAAGAAACTTAATGAGGCCATATATTCCAGGTTACCCATAAAAGGTACAGCTTCATCTAACAGTCACTCACAGATACTAGTGGTAAACTAAAGGCAGTCAAGTAATCGATCAACCAACCAACAAATCAGTTGGCAGTTTAAGGTCCTGGCTGATATTTGTAGTAAGATGGTTACACTGGTATTACAATTTCATAATGTGCACTGACAGAGAACAGCTTGCATCGTATAATGTACAGCTACCAAGGACCTCATAGTACACATTAGCATTAATAATGTGATTACTTCCTTGTACCATGACAGAAGTACATGCTGATTGAAAGGGAACATGGAGTACCTTTTATGTAGTGCTCAACGTACACTATAGATACCCTGATACCACCGTCCCTCAGTTTCCAGAAGAACAACAGGTCTAATCTCACCCTCATCTAACCCCGCCCCCACATACATACTAATAAGGCATATGACTAATGACATTTTGAGTACTTTTCAGTCTCCAATTCTTCAAATGGCATGGCCCTGAAAGCTTTGCACCAGCTGCCTAGCCCCTCTCTCTTCATTGTCTAGTGAACCTATTTTGTTTACTTCCCAGCTGTTAAAATTCATCAAAAATAAATGTATGCCTCCTATCTTCCACTCAAGTATACTAGTAAGTTATGCTCATGTCAAGTACTGCCCCATCACATGCCTCTGTCCTAAATGTAAAATATATGTGCTCATACCTATAATAGCTCCCCTTCCAACATACATGTCCTGAGCTGTGTACTTTAACCTAAGTCACCTCCACCTCTGACATTACTATGATGTAATCTGATCATCATGTCTAGGTTGGAGGGCTTTCATCACTGCATGGAAATGTTCTGTGCCTTGATGAGGTGTTACCATGGATGCTGTGTACTTTAATGATGTTTTACTATGTGATTCACAAAGGAGCCGCTTATGTAGCATATTTACATCTGATCTGCATTCCACTAACTTAGACATATATAAATGAAGTGTGTGCATATGTAGCCTTTGTAGAGACAGAACACCACCAAAAATGAGATGGCATTGTAGCAGACAATGCAGAATTTCCTTCTATTGCTTATCTGCATAGCATCCCTGCTGTGTTCAGGTGCATTTTGCTGCCTTCACTTTTTTCTGCTTACATGCCGAAGACAAGCAGGTAGATACACTGGAAATCATTAAAACCATCGTAATTGTGTACATAATGTGTGAATATGGATTTGATTGTGTTGTTGTGCAAGTGTGTGTGTGTGTGTGTGTGTGTGTGTGTGTGTGTGTGTGTGTGTGTGTGTGTGTGTGTGTGTGTGCATCTGAAGAAGAGAGAGAATATTTATATCCTTCACTGATTCAATCAGCCTTTGCTTACAATGGCATCCCATCCAGGATTGGTTCTATAACTTAACAATCGTTACTTGCTAGGATAAGATCCAGGCTTGCAATCTTGATGAAGACAAACTGGTTATTGGAACATGAATCATGTATGAAAGAATGAATGAATGAGTTTTATTTTTATGAAACTTTGAAAGTGTTTTGATAAATTTGCTGAATTAGTTTTAAACAGATAATGACACAAACAATTAATAACAAGAAGAAAAATAAATACTGTCTTCTGTCTGTAGCTGCACTTATGTCATTAGTTTAGGCATTTGGCTGCTACCTCACAGATAGGATATGGGAAGGCTTTTCATGTGGAAATGATGTGTGATGCTTGCTATTTTAGATGATAAATAAGGATTTGTCAATGCATAATATTAGCTTACCTTGGGGCTGAAATACAGAAGTACTGGTTAAAGTTTTATGGCCCTGCCTTTCCGTCTACATGCAAACACTCTTCAAAATTATATATATATATATATATATATATATATATATATATATATACTTACATATGTGTGTGCGTGTGTGTGCGTGTCTGTGTGTGTGTGTCTGTGTGTGTGTGTGTGTGTGTCTGTGCATGTCTGTGTGTGCATGTCTGCGTGTGTGTGTGTGTGTGTGTGTGTGTGTGTGTGTGTGTGTGTGTGTGTGTGTGTGTGTGTGTGTGTGTGAGTGTGTGTGCGTGAGTGTGTGTGCGTGTACATGTGTGTGTGTGTGTGTGTGTGTGTCTGTGTGTATAAATGGGAGACAGGACTCTGGTGGTTATATTTGGCTACTATTTTTCATTCACATACTTGATTGCACATTTTTGTGAATACATAGAATTACATTGTTCAGTTTTATGTCAATCTGTTTTTGTCAGTTGATACTTAGTATCCAGAAAGCATTCATTATTAGTATTAGTAGTATTAAGAGCATTAGTATTAGTATTAGTGTTAGTAGTGTTAGTATTAGTATTAATATTAGTATTAATATTAATATTAGTATTAATTGTATTAATATTAGTGTTAGTGTTAGTATTAGTATTATTGATATTAGTATTAGTATTAATAATATTAATATTAGTATTAGTAGTATTATTTCACTTAAAATATCACCTCAATTCATTTGCTGTCTGGTAATACATAAGTAGTATAGCAGGCTTTCATACAAATCAGACCAGTTTATATAATGTTTGTAAAAACTGCAAAGGAATGTTTTCAGAACAAAACTGTTAACCCATAAAGTACCAATACCTTGGTGGTGTAGATTTAGCACACCAAGAATGAAATAAAATTTCTAGTAATACTTTGTATTAGATAGCAGTAAAGTTTATATCTGGATCACAATACCCTGTTCATATTAAGCAGCACAATCAATACCACATTAAGGCAAAAATGTGTAGACAAGAAACTGGAAGAAGATAGCAGACATATATTGCTGGCCAACAAAAAATGTTGAGTAGAAGAACGTTTTAAATACACCAGAAGATTACTCTGTTAATACCTTTACCATCCTTTGCAGTTTTTACAAACACCTGTCACCCCTGGGATTCCGGATATTGGCTAAGGCTCTTGCCACCCCCATAGTGCCTTTTTTAGGCAAGGCTCAAATTCTAAACCTACCACCCTAGAAAACAAAAATGGGAAGAAACTGAGGGTAATGCTGCTCAATGCCATAAGTCTAAATCTCAAAATCCACGCACTCGAGGCCCTTCTCAGTATGGAGAACATCGATGTCTGTGCTGTAACTGAAACCTGGTTCAAGGCTCCTGAGAGCACCCAGGCACTATTAGGTTTTACCTCATATCATGCGTTCCGGCCCCAAAACCCGGACCACACCACAAAAGGAGGGGGTGTATCCATATTCATAAAGGATACCCACACCTCCAGGCTGGTGGCAACGCACGAAGCTTTGGAAACCATCCAGGTGCAACTAACCATAGGCAAAACTGCTCTACAAATTGTAGCATGCTACAGGCCACCCTCTCAAACTCAGGGACCCCACACAGCCTTCCTGAAGACACTGGAGGGTATAAATGTATCTCCAAACACCATCATATTGGGTGACTTCAACTACCCGAATATAGACTGGGAACATTACTCAAGCCCTAACTTTCTAGCCCAACGATTCCTGGAGTTCATAAATTCAAATGCCATGGAACAGCTAGTCACTGTTCCCACGAGAGGAGAAAATATACTAGATCTCATTGTCACAAACATGGGGACAAAATGCTCCACACCGAAGTATATCCCTCATTGGTGAGAACTGATCATAAACTAATCTAACTGGAAATCCACATCCCGCCCCCACCCCAAACAAAAAAGACCATAGTGAAGAACTTCTCTAAAGCAAACTTCACACTACTCAAGACTGGTGTGGTATCCTTCAAGGCCCCTGAGCCAGAGGAAACCACAACCCAAGCTGCCGAAGCCCTTACAAATGCCTTCTATGAACACCTCCAGGACTGCATGGATCAGGCAATCCCAAATAAAACCAAGACTCTTTCCACAAAGGGCAAACGTCCAGTCTGGTGGACCCCAGCCATTAACAAACTTTACAATAAGAGGAGAAAGCTATTACATGATAGAACAAAATCCATAAAAGGGAAGTCACCCCTGATCATTATTAGTAAAAAAATACGAGCACTCATAAAATCAACTAAGGCCAATTTTGAGAGAAAAATTGCCATGGATTCAAAGGACAATCATAAGGCCTTTTTCAGCTATGTTAGGAACCTGGGTGGAAACTCCCAGATATGCTCAGAATTAGTCCAAAATGATACAAAAATCACTGAACCCACAGACATTGCCAACATACTGGCAGACAGGTTCAGTGCAAACTTCACCCCCCTCTCCCCCACTAAAGGAGAGATAACTATCCCAGCCGAGTGTAGCCTCCCGGACATCTCAAATGCGCAGGTGAAAGCTGCTCTCTCTAAAGCTAAAAACACAGCATCAATGGGACCGGATGGTGTCCCCGGCTGTGTGCTACACGAGCTAAATGAGGAATTAAACCCGCACATAAGGCAGCTGTTTAATTTCAGCCTTACCACAGGATACATGCCCAAGGAGTGGCATACGGCAACTGTGGTCCCACTCCACAAAGGCGGCGCCTCTACAGACCATGGTAATTACCACCCCATAAGCTTAACAAGTCTAGTCTGCAAAGCTATGGAGAGGATCATAATGGAGCTCATAAACAAAGATATAGGGGACTTGCAGACATTGGACCCGACCCAGTTTGGCTTTGTCAAGGGAAGATCATGCTTTTTGAACTTGGTCGACTTCTTCGAAACAGTCACCAAGGCCATTGATGAGGGAAAGGCAGTCCATACAGTCTACCTTGACCTTGCAAAGGCTTTCGACACAATACCCCACTCGGTTATTGTAGAAAAACTTACCAGCTTAAATGTAAACCCATATGTCACAAGATGGGTTGCAAACTGGCTTAAGGACAGAACCAACAGGGTTAGAGTTGCTGGCGCTGTGTCAGACTCCAAGCCGGTCACAAGTGGTGTCCCACAGGGCTCAGTCCTTGGCCCCCTATTGTTTGGCATCTACTTCTCAGAAGTACAGGCCAACATGGGAGGACTTTGGCTGACAAAGTTTGCAGACGACTGCAAACTGGGCGCCATAGTGGAAAGTGCATCGGACACGGATATCCTTCAGAAGGGACTCACGGAAACAGATAGCTGGTGCCAGAGCCATGGCCTGAAGTTAAACACCAAAAATGTATAGTCATACCCTTCGGGAAAAACAAGGTAACCCCAAGCTACCATATAGGTGGCAATCCACTAAGCACAGAAGAGGTTATCAGGGACCTGGGGACCCAGGTTGACAGTGGCCTTTCTTTTGACACTCACATTGCTAAAGTGGTTAGAAAGACCTTCTACATTGCCCACCTGATCATGAAGGGATTCACATCCAGATCTAGTGAGGTCATTGTTCCCCTGTACTCTTCACTTATCAGACCAATGATCGAGTACAATGCCCCATTCGGGATGTATCTCACCCGACATCTGCAGCAATTGGAGAGACCCCAAAAGTTCCTCACCAAAAGGATAAAGGGACTCCAAAATCTGTCATATGCTGCCAGATTGAAGAAACTCCAGCTCTATTCAGTCGCATACCGTCTGCTCAGAGGTGACATGTGCCTGACATACAAGGCCATGTCCAACCCGAATTAATGGACATGCTCCACCTCAAAAATCCAAATCCACCAAAACCACTAGAGCAAGCGACTTAAACCTTAGCACGGATATAAATAGGACGTGCTGGAGGGATAGATTTATCACTCAGAGACTCCCTATGCTGTGGAATAAAATCCCGGTCCATGTAAGGCAGAGCACCTCGCTGACTCTGTTCAAGAGAAATCTAGACCTGTGGATGAGAGATCGTAGGTTTACCCCGGGAATCATATCTGTGTCACTGCTGGACAGAGGCACAACAAACTAATGGGCACAGTATTTTTTCATATAAGGGGTGGCGTAAGCCACAAAAATTTGGGCTAGGCTTATAAATGCCTTAGGGCAGATAGCCTAGTATAAACCTATGAACCTATGAACCTATGAACCTGCTTGCCAACATCCTCATATTTTTTTTATTTTATTGGCCATACATCACCATTCTTGCCATTTAACCCCGTTGTAAGCTGTCATTTGGCACCTCAGAAGCCAGTTATTAGAAAGCATGTTTGGCTTAGATAACAAATCTCTACAACTTGGCTTTGTCTGTATATGATAATATAGAGTACTGGACACACAATTCTTGCCATGGAAGGCCTGATTTCAAATTTCTTTTCACTTACACAGTCTAAACATACTTGCATCAAGATACTGAGAAAAAGGGCCATGGAAAAGCCAGTTAACAGATAAGGAGAATGCAGACCTAGGATCTTCAAATACAGTAAATCAAGGATTTAATGTTCTAAGTACTGAACCAATCAGGAAATCATATCAATCTAACAAATACCATCAGGTAGAAAGTTGCATTTCTGATAATGTTACAACTAATTATTATTTAGAAGTAAAATAGAAATTATTTGCATATCTTATTTTCTCTGTAGGGTATCAATTTGAATACCGACAGTCTCTGGGAAAGCTTCTTGCATTTATTATTAGTTTACTTTTTCATTTTTTTCCTGTAGTGCATTGTAATAATTTAAGCTCCTCATATAAAATATTTCTTCACCAAAGCATACATTAGCAGTATAACAATGAAGAATAGCAAATGTACTTACACTGAAATTACAATTGCATAATGTGCACTAGTTGACCTAACAGGTCAATTCTTTTTATTCTCAAATAGTTACTGCTGTTTTGTCTTGGCTATAGCATCTGACTTGTATTGATACACCTCAGCTTCTTGAGGCCAGTAAAGTAGATCCGAATAGACTGCAGCAAAGGCCTACTTACAACTGCTATGCTTTAAACTGTTCAAAGGCCTTTGCCTTTGTTGATCATAGCTTGTTTCTGCAGATAATGGGACTTGCAGGACATATATGGGCAAGTTAATATTTATATGTATAGCTTACATCCTAATCTAGAATACCTTACTCAGGATAGTTTACAACTTGTGTAAGTTCCTGTGCGTAGTTCTGTAGAGGAAATAAGACACTGTTCACGTCATTAGGATGTAGATAAGCAGCTGTAGATTCCAAAAATGCTGTCAGCCTGTAAGGCTGCAGCATTTCATAGACATTATGGACAACAATGTGTACATTGAGTAGATGATTTTCACTTGCATATCTGAATCCAATAGAAAAGGCACACAAACCTTATTTGATGGACAATAAATGTAATAATATGTTAAGTGTTCATTCTAAATCTCAACTGAATAGTAGGAAGGGAGAAGGAAAATGCTAGAAGTATCATGCGTAATAAACCAACACATACAGGAATGTAGAAATGACCCAGTTGTGTCAGCATTGCTCTCAGCACTCACGGAATAAATGTCCTTGTTAACAAATGTTTTGTTTTCAAATACTGGTAGATGATACAGGCACTTTTTTTTTTTGAAAGTGAAAATATATCCATGTATATTTCTTGTATTTCACCTTCAAATGCAGAGATCATGCAGTTACCTGAATTTTTAAGTAAAGTATGGTAGCAAAGAAAAAATAAATAAATAAAAGACACTACCCTGCAACAATATGCAATAATCCTATAGCCCAAGTAGGCATTTTAGGCAAATGCTGCGCCATAAAGATGAGATGTGCAGTAGCTGGACAAAGTTCAGTAGCATGGAGTTTATGGAGATTAGTTAAAGAAATAAGCAGAGGACAGGTCATGAGCCCTAGAATAGTCACAACTCTTCAGCCGCCCCATATACTGCACCCAGTGACTGCCCCAGGCCTTAGCTTTTACCACGGCTCGACAAGTGGTTTGTCTAAATTAGCACAATGCCTGCCCCAGGAGAGGTGTGCCCATCTTCCTTGACCACTTTGTCAGTTGAGAGAGTTGCTAACTAATCATGGGTCACTCTATCAACACCACCACAGCTAAGGTCACAGTGCATCATTTTGAAGATCTATTCATTTGCATGACATTTTGCTTTGATCTTTGTTCGTTTGCATACCATTTTGCTTAAATGGAGCCAGCCTTTAAAAGCGTCTTTGTGACTGAGGCAATGCCGTGCCCTTGTACATGGCTGCAAGTGAGCCCAATGCATAATCTTCCACTCTATATCATAATTAGTGCTGAAGTGTTGTAGGGGCATTTACCAAATAAAATTTTCTATGGCATTCATTAAAACCCTGTAACAGTATATGCACTGAAAGTGCTTAACAAACACCTTGGTTGTCATTAACTCTTACGTCTGTGAATATTCAGTGAGGCTCACTAGACAGACAGTGACTGTATGCATCTGTGTTTATGGTTGTCTGTGAATACACACAGCTGAACCTCTGTCAAACAGAACAATTCTTGTTTAACATTCCTTCACTTAAGTCCATGAAGCATCTCAGTTATAATGGTGTCCACAAAATTATTAATTTGAGATGCAGTCAGTGTTTCCCCATAGCAGCAGTATATTCAAACAGTGTGCAGGACAGAGCATATACTGCAAAAAGTCTAGTGCCATTATAATAGTAAGGAAATGGGTCACATTCCAGATAATGATGTAATTATGTCACAGTCATTAACTGAAACAGCATATACATTTAGAGATGGAATGTTCTCAGGTGCAATGAATTAAAAAGAAAGTGACCCCTTAATGAGTATATTAATTCACTGGTTATAATGGCAGTATATATTAGATTTATTTAGCAAATAGCAAGGAAACCACTATAGCTCCATTAGCATTCTTAGGATTTTTATATATGACAACTGAATATGGTGGCAATATTGTTTTATTCCCCAGGCACACCCACTTATAGGTTCATACAGTAGTACTAGGCTAACTGCCCTTGTGGGATATTTTAAGCCTAGCCAATTACCTTATGTGAGAATCAAATTCTGCACTTTGTGTTTGTAAGGCAAACACTTTACCCATTATGCCAACCTCCCACCCCTAAATGTCCTGTCTTGGTATTCAAACCATGCACTTATTACATTATAAGCCATGACTCTAACCACTAAGCTAACAGAGCTTAAATGTATTGGCATTGCACACACATCGGCAGGAAATACACAAAGCCACAAGGGAACATAGTTATACACACACACACACACACACACACACACACACACACACACACACACACACACACACACACACACTTGGCAGTATTGAGATTAGAACCCCTACCTATCTACTTGCGAGTACTATAGTGCTACATACTTATTTTGTGCGCCATGGAGCTTATAAAAATTATATTTCTTTGAAGTCATTTATGAATGACATTAACCATAATAGTGTGCTTTAAAATAGTTTAGCACTGTAAGAGTAGTATTTTTTGATGATTATTATTTTATTAGAACATTATATAACTGAGAAATAGTGATTTAAATGAAGAAGCCATTAATGAATAGGGTATGTGGTAGGGCTAGCCACTCAGTGGTGTAAACCTTGGCTCAAGATGATTGTAACTGCTGAAGCGACACCCCGACCCCATGTACAAAAATGGGAAATGGTGTTGAGGAAGGATGGATGGCTACATATGAACATGTGAGCTAGCAGCAGTTTCTATGACAGACACTTGCTCTCAATCATGGATGCTATAGCACATGCACATTCTTTGTCAAAGAATATTTTCATATTTTACAGCATACTAGAAAACACTTATTATGTACATGAAAATGTTATGGTGCTTCTGTTAAAATTGATCAGTACAGTGTAGTACAATACATGCTTTAGAGTTTTAATTTTCATTTGAATGAAGATCTTATGAGTGAACATAACTTAGCATATGTTTTGACTATTCTGTTTGACAGTGGGCAAGCATTTATTTTGAGGGATTCTGCAAATATCGGATTTTTGTCTCTGCATTTTTATTATATGAATTTTGTAGTAATATGGTTGGACTATTCAAGTCTTTAAACATTTCATGGAAGTGATTTCATGTACTAGTGTATGTAATCTGATGAAGAGCAACAACATGAAAGCAATAACTACAGCTCTTTTGTGTGTCTTATGCTTTTAGTAACAATCCACAAATGGAAGCACGTATCACAGGAATTCCCCGTGGTTGGTGTAGTTTGATCATCATTATTACTATTAAACATTTGTTTACCAGGAAAGTCCAACTTGGAACAAAGCCAATTTTCAACAATGGCCTGGAGAGAAATGCTCCAGGTGCATGTCTTTGTAACATGGGAGGAAACTGGACGAAACCCACTCAAATGCAGGGAGGGCATAAAGACTCCACACAGAAGGCACTCCAGCCAAGAATTGAACCAGAGAACCTCTTGGTTGAAGGTGACAGTGCTACCACTGCACCACTGTGTGGTCATGAGGGTGAAAACCATATGATAAAACAAACTCAGCCATCAGTAAATCCTGTGATACGCACACAAAGGAGTGGATTATTGCTATAGTATAATGACATTATTCCTAACTCTAGTCTGTATTTTCTGTAATATATCAGTTATTTTATACTGTATGATTATATTGTAACTTGTGGAGCTTTTCTCCCCGGGTCTCCACTGAAAACTGGCTCCTAGCCCAGTCGGATACCACCCGGTTAACAAATGCAATTAATTAATTAATTAATTAATTAATTAATTAATTAATTAATTAATTAATTAAAGAAATTACTTACCTGTTTTAAATAATGTTATTGTACAAACAG